>NW_015386958.1:24017-30091 GCF_001527695.2 Protobothrops mucrosquamatus
GGAGGTGACGAGAGCTTGAGTGACCGTGCGCAGAGCGTCCCGGTCCAGAAAAGGACGCAACTGGTGGATCAGGCGAACCTGATAAAACGCCCCCCTGGTCACGGCCGACAAATGATCTTCCAGTGTCAGCCGTGGATCCAGGAGGACACCCAAGTTGCGTGCCTTCTCTGAGGGGGCCAAAATTTCGCCCCCTATAGTCTTGTATCACCTTCCATTGAGATCCATTGGCTGAGGTATATTTAGTGGTCTACTAGGTCTAGTTCTTCTCCAGATGTAATTTTTTTTCCTTTGGTGAATTTATTAAACATAACCTGGCTCTTTTTCAGATTTATTTTTAAGGCAAATCGTTCTCCTGTTTTGTGCAGCTCTTGTATGTGTCTTTATGGGTCTTCTGGTTCTTGTGAGAAGAGAACAACATCATCTACAAATCTTAAGTGATTTAAATAGGTGCCATTAATTTTTATTCCATCTTTTGCCCAATCTAGTTTGTGAAATATTTCTTCAAAGGAAATTGAATGGCGTGTTAAATGTGGTTGCCAGGTTTTCTGCAAGCTAAGCATAATTCTCAAGAACAACCTCCCCCTATGCCTGAAGAGAAAAGTTTTTGATTAGTGTGTGCTACCTGCTCTAAGATATGCCGGTAAAACATGGACACTAACCACACAATTGATAGAAAAGCTACGAGTGGCGCAAAAAACCATGGAAAGATACATACTCAGCATTACAAGACAAGATAGAAAGACCTGCACATGGATTAGAGAACAAAGGAAAGTATACAATATCATCAAGAGAGTAAAAGAATGGAAATGGAAATGGGCTGGTCACAGAGCAAGAAGAACTGATGGCAGGTGGACCAAGGCAGTCAGAATGGATCCCACTTGATAAAAAGCATCCACAAAAGAAACCTAAAGCAGTGGTTCTCAACCTTTTTAATGCCGCGACCCCAACCGGTCGTAAGTCGAGGACTACACTGGTTGTAAGTCGAGGACTAAACCAGTCGTAAGTCGAGGACTACCCAACCGGTCGTAAGTCGAGGACTTTCCCTGCCCGGGAGCGCCGCACATGCGTGGTTCCGCCCCCTGTGCCGGCCGAGGCGTAGCTGGCAAGCGGCAGAGACGGAGCAGGCCAACCACCAGCTGGCCCAGCCCAAGGGAGGTAAGGCACCTGCCGGAAAAGGGGGAAAAATGGCGGACAAAAAAAATGGACAAAAAAAATGGTGGACAGCGTTGCTTGGCGACCCCCATGAAATAGTCGATCGACCCCAAATGGGGTCCCGACCCACAGGTTGAGAACCACTGACCTAAAGCAAGATGAATCGACAACATCAGCAAGTATTGTGGGCCCAATTGGCAAAAGAAAGCTCAGGATGATATTGGGTTGGAAACAAGAGGAAAAGGCTTTCATCCTGCAGTGGATAGACAATGGCTAAAATGATAATGATGAGTTGATCTAAATATTTAGGGTTTAACAGTGTGAAAATTAGTAATTGTCAAACTTGGATTTGCTAAGCTCTCTAGACTTGGACCGATACAGATCACTGTATTATCTTCAGTTATACATGTAGAAAACTAAGCCAATATGAGTTGAATGACCTTAAGTTAGACAAAACCCCTGCTTTTGAAATACAGCATTTATAAATTTAGGAGTTTTAAAACCCAGTCTATTCCCTTTTTAATTATATGAAAATGATATGGATCTTTATTGAACTAAGTAGTTATTTGCTACTTTATTGAGATTTTTTATCCCCCACCCCTTTTGTTTTAATCTCTTAACAACAAACCTAAAAAATATTAACATTTTCTGATAGACAGGAAGCTCTTTATCTGTTTCTAGCAACTTAAGGGTTGAGTATGCACTATGTCTGGGAATTATTTGTGGATGATTCAGCCACTAAGGTTTTGTAGTCTGGAAAGATATTGCGATACTCCAATTTTGCATGTACTACTTGAAAAACCTGTAAGGATAAGAAAGCAGTATGCAGATTTTTAGCCTTTCTCCTATGACCCTTTTACACATCCGCTATCTGCTCTTGGTTGTAGACAAAATGCCAAGGCTTCTTTAATGAATTAAATTTCTCATTGACTGATCAGGAAATTGGTCCCATGGCCCACCAGGTGATCTTGATACGGAGCCAGATGAAGAATGGGTGAAAAACAGGAAAGATGAAACTCAGGCTTTTCACGAATGGGATGAAGATGCTGATATAGATGAATCTGGTGAGTTGTCTGCCTTCTTCAGTTTTGTCTGTCCCAAAGATTTGAACATTGAGCATTGCACTTTAACCTTATAGTTCACTTCCACAAAAATGACCAGTGGTGAGAATTCCAGCTGGAATATTGATCTTATGTATGGTGTCTGTTTTGGAATGGCTACATGGTCTGCCACATTTCCTTACCTGGTCCATTTCAAAAAGCTGATGCCAGCAACAGTATGTTGAGGTTGACATTAAGTAAGATTTATCTTGGCAAACCATACTTTAGATCAGCTATTCCTAGCCTGAATTTTTCCTGTGTTAAATCAACAGTTCCCAGAATTTGCATACTCACACCAATTTGAAATTCTGGAAATTTTAGCCTCAATATACAGTATCTGGAAGGATTAGGGAAGGTTAGATTACAATGATGCTAATGATCTATAATGACCATAAGGAAGTTTCCCCCTCCTTTCTGCAAATAAAAACAAAAGTTTTGCAAATTTTTGTTTAACTGCAGTTTGATACCATGGTCAGGTTCGCACTTTAAGGTTTAGTATAATGTGAATTGTTTGATTTTGGCTTTGTGCTATGTGTTAGAAAGCCAGTTTGGTACAATGGCTAAGACAGCGGGCCCCAACTTTTCCGGTTTGGTGGCCTGGCTGGGGGGGGAGGGGGGAAAGTGGCAGGTGTGCCTGTGTGCAGCTCCATTACACAAGGGGTGCATGCATGTGCCCACCGCTCACAAATGGAGCTTTGCGTGTGAGTGCAGGCACCCTCCACTTGTACAAATGGAGCTTCACGCATGAGCATCTGCTATTCGCACAAGTGGAGCTGCGCGCACCATCCACCATTTGTGCAGTCCTGTTCTGAATTGGCCATGGTTCAGTAGTGGGCTGTGGCCTAGGGGTTGGGGACCCCTGGCCTAAGGTGCTGGCCTAGAAACCAGGAGATAATGAGTTCTAGTCCTCCTGTAGGCATGAAAGCCAGCTGAATGATTTTGGACCAGTTACTCTCTCTTAGCCCAACCTACCTTACAGAGCTGTTGTTAGGAAAATAGGCAGAACTATTAAGTAGGTTCATCACCTTGAGTATGTATAATATATGTATATAAGTTCTGTTTGTTTTTTTCAGGCAGGAAAGTCATGTCCCATTGAGATTGTCTCTGCATGCAATTAGTAGTACATGTATCACTGAAACATGCTAGCTTAGTACAATACGAATACTGAACTTTGACTAATACTAACATTTAGTTATGACTTGGTTAGTTCAAACAAAACACAACAAATTGATCCAGGTGACAGAATAAACTGCAATTAAGTATAAACTTCAAGGTTTTTTCCTCAATACAGTAGTTTAGACCATTCACTTTTACTTTAAAACGTTTCTTCTTATTTTATTTTAAATAGAAGAAAATGGAGAAGAATCTTTGGCTATCAGCATTGTTCAGAAAGAGAAAAACTTACTTCAAGGCATAATCCATAACATTCTGCCACGTGTAGGCTCATCAGTGAAAACTATTGTACTGGCATACAGTTCAGCCATATCTAATAAAATGGTACAGTATATACAATAAGTGATTCTCTAGAGTGTAAAAGTATCCTGAATGTGTTTTAAAAATGTGTGCCACCTGTTATTTATAGTTGGCATTTAAGATGAACTAATAATATACAAAGGAAATACAAGTTGAAAAGATGTTTTGCTATTTTCTGCATTCCTTTTATAATTCAGCCTTTTAAAACTGTTTTTAATATAGGTCAGACACATCTTGGAACTTTGTCCTAACATGGAATACCTTGATCTCACTCAGACTGATATTTCTGATTCTGCATTTGAAAGGTTGGTAGCTTTCATTTTAAATAGTGATCTGTATATGTGAGAGATTGGTTACTTTGTTACATGTTATCATTCCCAGCACTTTCAGATAGTCCTCGCTTAAACAACCATTAGAATGTTTGAAGTTAGATGGTGCTGAATGAATAGTGGTTGCAATCAATCCATGAAGTTACAGTACAACTGTTTCAGCGCCCTCACAACCATGTGATCAAAACTTGGGTGCTTGGCAACTGGCCTGCATTTAGGATTGCAGTGTTTGCTTCAACTCTCCTCATTAGCCTTTCTCCATCCTCCATCTCTACCTTGCCCAGCTGACATTTGCCAACTTCCTCCTGCTGCTGGCCTGGGATACAGGCCTTGGACCAGGGTGCATTCCATGGAGGCATGCAGTGAGCGGGACAGAGTGATGGAGCCTTGTCTTCCAAAAGAAGCTTCCAAGACCTGACTGGAGAGGAAGTAGCAGGATGGAATTGGGAGTTCACATAGGGCAAGAGAAACATGAGGTCCCCCCCCTAACAAAAGGAGAGTTTTGGGAAGCATGTTGGCAGTAGGGTAAATGGCCTCCGCAAAGTTTGGTATAGCTGCTTTGTTAGAGAATTTTAATTTCTCTATTGGTGAAAAATAAATCAGAAGCTCTCACAGTTGACTACATTTAGCTGATTCAAATAACTTCTTTATATTCATATCAAAATATTTACAATACCATACATTCTTCTTTACAGCAACATAGCACAATGAAGACTTCTTACAGAGAGATACAGAGACAGAACTGAGACTGGATAAAAATCCAGCTCCTAACTCAATACCTTTTTTGTACAGACTCAGTAGCACTTTCTTCACATTGGCTGACTGAGTTACCACATGACTCTTCCTGCTCATGAATATTCCAACACTCCTCCCTTCATGACAAGAAGAGACATCAGACCTATTGACTCAATACATTTTCCATAGTGAACACCACCCAATGGTTTAGTCATCATGTCTGCCAAATTATCCTCAGAAGAACAATGATGTAAACTAATCAATTTTCCTTTTACAGCTTCCCTGATATTACAATACTTAATGTCTACATGTTTACTTGTTCTTCACCCTGTCACCAGTTGCCATTTTTATACAGGCAGCATTGTCTTCAAATACCTTTACAGATTCTTTTACATTAATATTTAAATTTTGCAACAACTGTACATACCATGTTACTTCAGAACACAATTCAGATAAAGCAATAAACTCTGCTTCCGCTGTTGAAATAGCAACAGTTGTTTGTTTTCTGGACTTCCATCCAATTAGAGTCCCTCCAAACAATATTATAATCCCAGAATTTGATTTCCTTCTGTTTATGTCATTTGCATAGTCACTATCGACATAACACTTTAATTTCAATTCCTCAGTAATCTGTATTTGAAGACCCAAATTTATAGTTCCCTTTAAATATCTGAGAACCCTTTTTACACCCATCCAATGTAACTTTGTAGGTGCAGCAGTAAAACGACTCAAAATGCTTACTGCGCAAGCTATGTCTGGTCTGGACCATTGTGATACATATAACAAACTCCCTATTGCTGAGTGATATATATCTTGATCACAGGTTTCACCTTTGTCCGCACTTAAACTATTATAAAAATCCGTACTCATGGGTGTGGGAGCAGTATTGCAATCTTTCATATTATATTTCTCCAATAACTGCTCAATTTTTCTCCTTTGACTGAGAATATAACCACCTTTTTCATTTTTCTGTATCTCTACACCGAGATAACTTTTTATTTCTCCCAAATTCTTTAATTCGAATTTCTTTCCTAATTTATCAGCAAATTCCTTGACTTGTGATGCATCCTTTGCGATGAAGCAAATATCATCCACAAATGATAACAGTAGACAATTCCCTCCTTGTAACTGTCCAGTATATATACAATTATCAGCTTTGCAACTCTTAAATCCAAGACCCTTTAAAGCAGTATCTAAACAGATATTCCAGTTTCTGGCTGACTGCTTCAGTCCATAAATAGCCTTGTTTAATTTATACACCATGTTAGGCTTTGCAATTTCATAC
>NW_015386958.1:30736-37352 GCF_001527695.2 Protobothrops mucrosquamatus
GTAGCACCTCTGTCTTACCTCTAAGCAAGTAACAAAAACCATACCTGCTATAATCATCAACAATTACCAGTGCATATTTTGCTCCTCCCAAACTGGCTTGCATAGGTCCCACCAGATCTGCATGGACCAGCTCTAGAGCTCTTTTTGTTTGTCTTGTGCTATATTTACTAACTGGGAATGCCTTTGACTTCGATGCTTTACATACTGCACAGTCCAAATATGTTTTGCATCCCTTCAAATTTAGCCCTTCTGCAAACTCTTGCATTTGCTGCAAAACTTTAAAGCTTGCATGGCCAAGTCTTCTATGTAGAAGATGAACGCACAAATCGTGCTCTGCAACATTCTTAAATATATGGGAACATTGAACCTTTTGTCCCTGCAATACATATAGATTATCTTCCTTTATGCCTTCTGCACAAATATTCCCATTTCTTTTGATGAGACACTTCCCATTTACAAAAATGGTCTCAAAACCTTGTTTGTCTAAATTAGACACACTTAACAAATTATTTTCCATCTCAGGTACACAAAGCACATTGGTAAACTTTGATTCCAAATATAGAATTTTTACATCGCCTCTTCCGATGACTTTTGCTTTTTGGCCATTTGCCAAAGCCACAGCTTCTTGTGCTACTGGAACAAACCTGCAAAATAATTCAGAGTCATTAACAATTGTTTGACTTGCACCACTATCTATTAGCCACTTGTCTCTGTTGTTGCTATAGCAAACTTTTGCAACACCAAAATGTTCCTTTTGCAAATCAGTCTTTGCTTGCACAAATGTCCTTCGCTGCAAATCGTTCCTCTGCAAACAGTTCCTTTTCAGATGTGTGCTTGCACCACAAATGTAGCAATTTTTTTCTTGCTGAGCCCTCTGCTTGCACAATCTCTCTTTTGTTGCAACTTCGTCCCATCTGCTGCTTGTTCCTTCTCCGGAGACTTGCAGTCTGGACCCCCTCCTCAGGAATTTTACCTCCTCGTGGCTGCTCCTAAAATGGCGCTTTTCTTCATTAAGCAAACATGCCTTTAAAGCCTCAAAATTTAAGTCTTGCTCTTCTTTACACTCAAATATCGCAGAAACTGTATCCCAGGTTTTATCTAAACTGTTCAACATCAATAAAACCTTCTGGGACTCAGGGAATTTAATCCCACGTTGTTCTAAGTCCAAAAATAAACTTTGCATTTTATTTAAATGCTGTTCCACAGATTCGCCTGGTTGCAAACAGGCCCTGTAAAGTTTACTTGACAATTGCACTATATTGCATGCAGAAACATTCACGTGCACAGCTCTCAATTTCAACCAAATCTCCTTTGCAGTCTTTAAATTTGCAACATTTAGAAATTGTTCATCATCTAAATTCAAGATGAGATAAGGTATTGCTCGATCATGACTTTTCTGTTCAGCAGCTGTGGTGGATTTTCTACGATATACCACAGCTCTTTAGCTTTCAGCCAAATCTCCTTTGCAGTCTTTAAATTTGCAACATTTAGAAATTGTTCATCATCTAAATTCAAGATGAGATAAGGTATTGCTCCATCATGACTTTTCTGTTCAGCACTTGTGGTGGATTTTCTACGATATACCACAGCTCTTTAGCTTTCAGCAAACATTCCATTTTTGCAGCCCACACAATGTAATTCTTCTGGCCCAAACGAGGCACAGAGCTTTCCTTAAATTCCATTGCAGCCATTCTGATAATTCTGCCTTGTTCTTATACTTTCTAAACACAGGCAATTTTTTCCAGCTTTAAATTACAGTGCAGTCGTTAGTAAGCTCTGGGCCCATAACCTGTTAGAGAATTTTAATTTCTCTATTGGTGAAAAATAAATCAGAAGCTCTCACAGTTGACTACATTTAACTGATTCAAATAACTTCTTTATATTCATATCAAAATATTTACAATACCATACATTCTTCTTTACAGCAACATAGCACAATGAAGACTTCTTACAGAGAGATACAGAGACAAACCCGAGACTGGATAAAAATTCAGCTCCTAACTCAATACCTTTTTTGCACAGACTCAGTAGCACTTTCTTCACATTGGCTGACTGAGTTACCACATGACTCTTCCTGCTCATGAATATTCCAACATGCTTCCAAAGCCTTCCCCAGTTGTATGTGCAAAGATGAACCTTCACTTTAATGGCAGGTCCAGTGAAGTGTTTGTGTGTGCATATCATTGGAGGTAATTTGAAGAGTAACTACACTGGGCATTCTGGAAGATGTGGCTGCAGAAATTCAGGCAGCCTTGCTGATGCCAATACTTTTGCAGAGCTCCCTTTCAGAGGCTTAACAGAGTCTTGCTTAGTAACACGGTTTCCCAGCAAGTTAGTCAAACAATTATTGCTGATTTAGAGAGATTCTCATTTAGAAAATAACAGTCATGGTAGGATTCCTATTTGATATGTTTTTTTCCCTTGTATACATATCTACATTTTCACTTAAGAGTGAAAATGTTCATTCTAAATGTTTTCATTGCATACTGTATTGTTATAGTTTTTTAATATTTGCTTTGGGGGTGGATTGTTAATGTACGATTAGTTGTCAGTATCCACCATATAAACTGTCCAAATAAATATATAAATATTACAGTGTTAATTCCACACAATTATTTGTTTCAGTTGGTCTTGGATTGGTTGCTGCAAGAGTCTTCAGCATCTTGATCTCTCAGGTTGTGAAAGAATAACAGATACGTCTGTAAGAAAGATTTCTAAAGCTCTAGGGATTTTGTCTTCCCATGAAGTACGATCTCAGAAAAGTTTTCGAAATAGGAGAGGAAAAACTGTGTGGAAAAACAAAGAGATTGCCTTGGAGTCCAGCAAAAAGGATTGTGGCCTGCATTATATAACAAATGAAAATGTGATTAAAGAAGAAGGAAACGAAAGGCATTGGAATGTACCAGTCAGATCAGAGGATTTCAACTCTGCCTATATCTGGATGTTAGATGCCAAAGATTTGGCCGATATTGAAGATGCTGCAGAGTGGAAGCACAGAAATCTGGAAGGAGATTGTGTGATAGAATCAGCTTCCCCTTTCCTTTGTTCTGCATCCTGCTGCAATAAAGACATTTTTGGATTAAGGACTAGCTTCTGTTGGCAGGAACAGCAGCATTGTGCTTCTGCGGCCCTGACCTACTGTGGCCACTCTTTTTGTTGTGCTGGGTCAGCATTAAAAACTTTCCAGGCACTTCCGCCATCCCCTGGGCTACCTAACCACGCACCATGGACTAATAGGCAGATAGAGGGGAAAGACTTGACACACCTCAGGAGTGCAAAATTGGACCAAAAGAAAGCCCGAGTTCTTCAGTTCCTCAGTTTGTCAGGATGTTATCAGATAACAGATAATGGTCTCAGGTAAGTAATGTGTTGCAAGTCAGTATAGCTGTTCTGAAAAAGCCAGAGCACAAATGCATGTCACTGGACCTTTCTTTGGTATTTCTATTTCTCACACAACTCAATTGAGCAATAGCAATATCAGTTTTTTCCCCCATCGAGAGAATCCAGAACAGGTAATCCGTATCTGATCCCCAAAGGCTTTTTTATAGTACCTCAATGAGAGAGTGGATAGACAAGGAGACCCAAACAAGGACATGCATTCAATTTCACAGCTACTGTGATTGTTGGCCAAGCAGGGACAAAAATAGCCATAGAAATGATTGAAGCCTATGAAATGGGCCCTTTGTCAGTCAATAGGAGTGCTTATTTACTACCAGCCTATCAGGTACTTAGGAGCTGTGGGCACAGGTGGAACAAGGAAACAATTATCGACTTTAATAGCCAGCTATTAACACCCTAATTAACAACTAAAAGTTACACACAATCAGGAATTATATAAATACAACGCATAGAGCAGCCCAGTGCACATATTCTGGAGAGAGAGGTTTCCTGATGATGGGCTCCAGCATGAGCCTGAAAGCTTGGAAGAATAAACCTTCGGTCATGGTGACTGATAGATTTGATCCTGCAACGGGACATGTATATTTACCTTCATTCACAATAATAGTTGTGATTTTTCTCCAAATATGAGTTGACAGGAAAAGGTTTAACTACATCTTCTGCTGAAGGTAGGGCTGAAAACCTCCTTTTAGGAAACTTCTCCCCTCTAGCTATCTATCTTCTAGGAAGATATTCTAACTTTTTTCTTGCCTCCATCTTAAAGACCAAGAACTCATAGCCCAGGTTCATTTGAGCCAAAACCAGGAGCCATAGGAACTTCTAGATGCAACAGAAGATGAACAGCGCTGGCAGTGAGCTCAGCTTTCCATTGCACTTGGCATTGCAACAGCTCTTCTGCAGCTTCTGTTTAGATAGATTAGGCATTGGGCATAACAGAATAACTCTTCTGACATCCTGAGCAAACTCACTGGGTAGTTCTGACAGAATCAGCACAGAATCTGGAAAAGTGAACCTACAACAAAAGCATATGAGTCCCCATAAATAGAATGGCAGTAGGAAATCTAAGGAACACCAGATATGGCAATATGTTGGAGAAAAATTGCTGAGCTCTGATTCAGCAGGGAGACAGACACAAGGTAGTCTAGTAATAGCAGCTCAGGATTATGAGGATGATAAGTTCAAGAGGAAGTTAAGGTTTTAGATGATGCTTTTGCATGGTCCATGCCTAGTATCAAAGCCTTTTTAATGCTGACATTTTGGTGATGCCTAAGTTAGCAAAGATGATCCTAGATCACTACATTCTGCCAATGTTATCCTTCCAGTTCCAAAATAGATGTTACAAAGACTTTTCTGGACTTCATAGAGATAATCAAGAAGCATTGGGTAGGACCAGCATAACTCAAGACATCTTCCACATTGGTGTGGAAATTGTATCTCTCTCTGCATGATATCATGAGATGTCTGCTTTTGCCTAGCAGTAATTAATTAACAACAGTCCTAATGAATAAATGAAATAGAGATGCTCACAGATCGACTGGAATGTAGGACAGAGTACTATAGAAACAATAATACTAGGAAGCGGAACTGCAGCTGACCCATCAATTATTGTTTAGGTTTTGATGACATTGCGCACTAATTAAAAGTTGTAGGGTATGATTATAAAATAATATACTACTATATTATATATCTAAGGGCGCAATGGCTCAGCGGTTAAAGATGTTGACAGCCTAAGTTCGAGACCCGAGTGCCACATGACAGGGTGAGCTCCCATTACGTGCCCCAGCTCTTGCCCACCTAGCAGTTTGAAAGCATGCAAATGTGAGTAGATAAATAGCTACCATTTTGGTGGGAAGGCAACAGTGTTCCATGTGCCTCAACAAATAATCATGCTGACCACAGAAATGTCTTCAGACAATGCTGGTTAACTCACCTAGGAAATGGAGATGAGCATCGCCCCCTAGAGTTGGAAACAACTGGACAGGGGAAACCTTTACCTTTATGTTATATATAATACAATATGATATTATTGTTGCTGTATGATAACATAATCTTTAAAAAAAGAGTTGTTGCTCCTTCTGTTGGCTCCTCTTCGGTGACTGATAATGATATTATAGAGCAGTGGTGGCGAACCTATGGCATGGGTGCCAGAGGCGGCACTCAGAGCCCTCTCTGTGGGCACGCACGCCGTCGCCCCAGTCCTAGGCCTTTAGCTGGGTTTTATAAAACCTTTTCGCTTTAGGCCACCGTCGCCGTGTACAAAAAAAAAAGGTTCAGTCAATCAGTCAATTTCAACTTCTCGCGGGAAAAAAAAGATCTTGCAAAGTTGGAATTGATTGATTGAACTTTTTAGTCCCAGTCTGCCGTTCCCACCGCAGCCACGCCCACTGAATGGGCCACACCCAGCTAATGGGCCACACCCACCCAGCACCCGACGATGCATAAGTGGGTTTTGGGTTGCAGTTTGGGCACTCGGTCTCTAAAAGGTTCGCCATCACTGTTATAGAGTAACTTTCAGATCACAAAAATGGAGGCAAAGATTTTCTCCCGCTGAAAGGGATAAATTCTTACTTTGCTATTGAATTTGTTTTTTTGTTTCTTGTGTGCTTTTGCTGGGGGCAGGATTTCTGTTATTATGCAGTTGTAAGCACCAGAAGGGAGAGGGGTTTCCCCATGGAAAAAGGAAGGCTCTTAATCTAATTAGAAGAAGTGGGATTAATTCTTTGCTGTTAAGGTCATCTTTTGGTAGAGATGTTTTACCATACTATTGTAATAAAGATAAAAGATGGCAAGTTCGGACTTAAAGCCCGAAATTTAAGGACTTAAAGCCCCAAATTTAAAATTATATTATGATGTGGTGGCTTTAACTTGGATTAGTGATTGGATTAATTTAACTAATAGAGATATATTGATTCTTGAAGGTTGGGATTTATTTTATGGATGGCATGCTTATTTATTTTTTGATAAGATAGTTGATCAAGTTTTTAAATCTCCTCCTTCCTCACCGACCGTACGCAGTCGGTATTGGCAGGGGGACAGAGGTCGACTCCTAGGCCCCTAACTTGTGGGGTGCCTCAGGGGTCGGTCCTCTCCCCCCTTTTGTTCAATATTTATGTAAAGCCGCTGGGGGAGATCATTCGTGGCTTTGGGGTGGATTTCCATCAGTACGCTGATGATACACAGCTGTACATTTCCACCCCAGGCCACCCCAACGATGCCC
>NW_015386958.1:38527-102970 GCF_001527695.2 Protobothrops mucrosquamatus
TTATTATCATATTTGGTGGACATGTAGGGATGTAAAGGCTTTTTGGATTAAGATCTGGTGGAACATCCAACAGATTTTTAAGAAAAAGATAAAATTTACACCGCAATTATTTTTATTGGGTATTATGGAAAATTTGGATTTTAAAGAAATGAATTTGATGCTGTACTGCATAACAGCAGCAAGGTTATTGGTCGCTCAAAATTGGAAGAAGGATGTATTACCTACTATGGACGATTGGAGATTGAAGGTGTCATATTTTGCAGAAATGGCCAAGATTTCCGCATATTTGAAAGATCAATCTCAAGAAAAAATTATTTTGGTTTGGAGAAGATGAATAGATTATATTCAGAGAAAGTATGAAATGAATAATTATCATATTGCTTTTGATTAAATTTATTATTATTTCTATTTACTTAGTATAATTTATATATATTATATATATTATATTTATGTTTATTATTGTATATTAGAGTTAAAGTATGTTAATATTTGATTGTATTATGTTTGGGTAGCTTTATTTAGATTTGGGATGTTATGTGCTTATCCCTGTATTCAGTTCTGGGAAGTCCGGGGGGGGGGAAGGGGATGAAGGGGGTAGAGTTATATAAAATTTGGTGTATTAATATGTTATAGAGAAATAATGTAATTTTTTCTTTATGAAGAGAAGGTGGTCGGCTAGTACCCCCAAACTGCATCCGAAGGTTGAGGAAAAGAAGGAGGTGGGATGTGTTAGGGTAGTTGGAAGAGAAAGAGGAGGTGTAGGTAGGAGGGGAGGAAAGGAAGAGGGAAGTAGGTAGGAAGGGTGAAAGAGAGGGTGGATGCGGGGGGGGGGACTGCCGATCACCTCTGAAAATATGATATTTAATAGGTTTTCTTTTTTTAATGATGTGCACCATATTTGTATTAAAAACTTGTTTATTTGAAAATTAATAAAATTTGTAAAATTGAAAGATGGCAAGTTCCGCAAATCAGATGGAATATAGATGTTTCCAAAGCAGTTTCTAAATTGTTGAGCTGAGAATGATTAGAACAATTTATTTTAGAATTTGAAAGCCTCTGTTAGCTATTATTTGTGAAATAATACTAAACTATAAGTAGATCTCAAATATTCGACTGTTCTTGATAGGTTTTGAGGCCAATCATGTATGTAGGTTTCAATCTTTAAAATGTTAACTACTGCTTGGAACTCTTTTGTTCCTGCTCCCACCCACCCTCACTCCAAAATCTGTTGCCCCTTTCCACTTTTACCTCCTGCAGACCATTAGCTTTAGGAGATTATTTGTGACCTCCCAGGAACTGTTGCCATTTATGGGTACAATGGTTTGGCAACACAATTGCATATTCCTCCCAGCATTCCTCAGTTGAATTTCTGACAGCCAGAGTAAATTGGGAAAGACTGCTTTGAGTGGTCAACAGTTTGCATATTTTGGATGGATGGATGGGGAAAGTTCTTGATATGATTTTAATTCAGTTTTGTTTCCTACTCCTAGGATGTTGACTCTAGGAGGTGGGCTACCTTATCTAGAACACCTCAATCTCTCTGGTTGTCTGACAGTAACCAGTGCAGGCCTGCAAGATTTGGTCTCGGTGTGCCCTTCTCTAAATCATGAACACTTTTACTACTGTGACAACATAAACGGTAATGTCTTTTTGAATAAAATATTTGTTCAAACTTCAAAATCATTTCCTTTATATAAGTAGAAGACCTCCAATATACAGTACAAACATTTGATAAATTGATTGTCTTGCCAAAGATAAATATTTAAATTTTATTCTAAATTAATGCTGTTTTCTTAAGGAAGCATAGTTGTGAGGAGTATTAAAGAATTTAGTTTCAGTCAAATGGCTTATGATCAGTTTATAAAAAAGGAATCTCTAGTTTTGTGTTTGCTCTTATTCTGGCATATGTGCTTGTAAAAAGATTAGAAGTAACATGTAATCCTGTTTTGAAGTTTTTATGACAAAAGTTATAAAAGTTTGTTAAAAGATCATGCCAAACCAATCTTATTTCATTATTTGATAAAGTGACCAAATAAGTAGACCAGCAAAACGCTGTGGACATAGTATACTTAGATTTCAGTAAGGCATTTGACAAAGTAGACCACAACCTACTTCTTGGTAAGCTAGAAAAAGGTGGAATAGACCACATCACCACCAGATGGATCTGTAGCTGGCTGACAAACCATACTCAACGAGTAGTCCTCAATGATACTACATCCACATGGAGAGAAGTAAGCAGTGGGGTACCACAAAGCTCCGTCTTAGGCCCAGTACTCTTCAATATCCTCATTAATGACTTAGATGAGGGAATAGAAGGGGAGCTCATCAAATATGCAGATAACACTAAACTGGCAGGAATAGCCAACACCCCAGAAGACAAGCTCAGGATCCAAAAAGATCTTAACAAACTTGAACAATGGGCCCTATCCAACAAAATTAGTTGGAAAGGGACTGTGAAAGGGACCTTGGAATCCTAGTGGATGACCACTTGACTATGAGCCAGCAATGTGCAGCGGCAGCCAAAAAAGCTAATACAATCCTGGGTTGTATAAACAGAGGCATAGAATCAAGATCATGAGAAGTATTAGTACCGCTTTATAAAACCCTAGTAAGACCACACCTGGAATACTGCAACTAATTTTGGTCACCATACTACAAAACGATGTTGAGACCTTGGAAAAAGTTCATAGAAAAGCAACTAAGATGATCAAAGGCCTGGAGACTAAAACATACGAACAACGGCTGCAGGACTTGGGTTTGGCTAGTCCAGGGGTAGGCAACCATGGCTCTTTTATGACTCGTGGACTTCAATTCCCAGAATTCCTGAGCCAGCATGGCTAGTCTAAAGAAAAGAAGAAATAGGGCTGACATGATAGCAGTATTCCAGTATCTGAGGAGCTGCCACAAAGAAGAGGGTGTCTATTCTCCAAAGCACCAGAGGGCAGGACAAGAAACAATGGTTGGAAACTGATCAAAGAGAGAAGCAACTTGGAATTAAGGAGAAAGTTCCTAACAGTGAGGACAATTAACCAGTGGAATAGCTTGCCTTCAGAAATCATGGGCGCTCCATCACTGGAGATTTTTAAGAAAAAACTGGACAGTCACTTGTCCGAGATGGTATAGGTTCCCCTCCTTGAACGGGGAGCTGGACTAGAAGACCTCCAAGGTCCCTTCCAGATTTGATTTCTATTCTATTCTATTCTATTCTATTCTATTCTATTCTATTCTATTCTATTCTATTCTATTGAAGTCTCAATATTTTAATTTTGTTTGCTTTCAAAGATTAATTAATTTAGCACCAGGTATCTTAATGATAATATTCTAACTATCAATTTTGTTTTCAGTGCAAAGTATATTTAAAAATGGCATTCTTGCTCAGAGTTGAAATCATCTTAAGCCTGAATCAGTATCTGAACTTACAGACCAAAAGCCATGTCAGGAATGGTCTTGGCAGAAATGCTCCTGTATGGTTGTGTTGGTATCTTAAGCAAGTTCCTGACTTACCACTTCTTACACCTCATGAAAGTGAAATTCACAATGAGAAATGTTGCCCTGCAAGAGTGTTTCAGAATAGATTTGCCAAATGAGGAATTCCATAATATGCAGCATTTTATGAAGTATAGAAATTTGAATCTACTGTTAACTGCTTACAACAGGAAACTGAGGAAATAAGGACTTAAATGTTTTGAGGACTTAAATGTTTTGCCCAATCAGAATTCCTAGGCTGCACAAATACTAATGCTTTATGAGAAATATGCAAGATCATACTGGAGTATATTTCTACTGCTGCTGACTTTCTGGTTGCAGCTGAGTAATGTTTGATAACATCCTTTTGGTTTTATAATTGGAAGTGGAAGAGGACCAATTTCCTTTTTAAAAAATTTCATCCCTTAGCCTTGCATTTTGAGATAAAAATTCTAAAAAACACTTCCCATATAACATTTATGAAAGCTTCTCAGAGAGAAGAAAGTGGGAATCTAGTCTTAAAATGCTTGTACAAAAAGAAATGATAAACCTTGAGAACTAGATGCTTGCAATGATTCAGTTGAAATTTAACAAGAGAAGCAAATCATAAGCTGGTTCTTCACCTGTCCTTTATTGCAGGGTGGAAAGCATTCCCAAAATATTTGAATCAAATACCACTGCCCTAAACAATATCTGGATTTTTAAAGTAATTAAAATTCCATAATGGTGATGTTAGGATTGGTTTATTATTCAGCTTTTCTGATATTTGAAGGAATTTTAAATTTTATATGATGCTGTTTTTATCCTAACATCCTAGCACAGCTACTCCTTTAATGTTTGTATTGGCAGCAACTGACATTGAATGAATGTTAGTTAAGGAAACTTGATTCCACTATATTATTCCAACTTTATATATTGAAGCTTGTGTACCCTTTTCCTCCCAGCCCACTTCCATCCTAGTTGCTTTCTGCTAAGTTTGGTTGAACTGGTTTGAGGGAAAAGCAAACGTTGAAAAAAGAATGACCATTACTAAACATGGGTTTTCTTATTAAAAAAAAAGTCATATTTTTAACCCAATTACAATCTTTCACTGGTAATTTGATTGTATGGAAATTACTTCTTTCAGCATTGTACTATAGGCAAAATATATATGGAAAATCAGTAGCAAAACTTAGGATTTTAAATCTTACTAAATTCTTCAATATGACACTGATGATAGTTTCAGTAAGGACTCAGAAAGGGTACGTTAGTATGACCACGTTAGATTGGAGCTACATTGTGACACAGATGAAATATCTATACATTGCTAGGATTAACATGGTTGTTTGTTCTTGTTCATTAAGAGAAATTTGACTGAAATTCAGTGGCACACCTGTGGTTTTTATATGTCAGGTAATACAGGTATTGGATTGCATGCTTTTATAAAGAAAAAGTCCTAGCAAATGGAGGTAAGTAGCTTTTGATGCTGTTTTAATGTGCAGTCCAGTTTTCTTAACAAAGTTTCATCAGTAAGTGATCATTCATAATGTCCCTTTAATTTTTGTGGAGTAATATACTTACATTGGATGAATCTGTGTACTCCAGTATTGCCTGTAATCTGAGATTCCCCATTCATCAATAGCCCTCATGCACTCCAAATGATTTTGCTAGTGTAGCTTGAAACCCTTAGTGAAAATTACAAACATATTTCTGCTAGAACAGTTTCTTAGACTGCATCCAGTTCTTTTTTCTTCCATTCACATTTGTTCTGTCTTTGCACAGGTCCTCACGCTGAAACTGCCAGCGGATGCCAGAACTTGCAGTGTGGTTTCCGAGCCTGCTGCCGCTCTGGTGAATGATCCAACTCCTTACCTTTTTTGTCTACTTTGTTTAGCTCTGCAGGCTTCCTCTCATGCACTTTACTTACAGTTTGCATCTTGTTCTTGACTGTTTTTTTTTTGGAGTGTGATTTGTGGATTCTTTTGCTCCGTAATTCAGAAAATTGTAAGCAACCTTGTAGGGTTTTATCAGTTTTCACAGTGTTCCATACTGATTTGGAAGGTGAGAAGTGAAATTTTTTTGTGCTTTGAAAAGAAATTATTAAATCATTTGAACACTTTCATCCTAATATTTGGCACTTAAATTTGGGGTTTTTTCCCCTTTCTTTGTGCTAAGTCCATAAAAAAAACTTACATACTTATATAGAAATCTTTCAGTAAATGTGAAACACATTTGAATAACAATATATATTGTTAAGTAGTTATTTTACCCATAACCTTCTGATCCCAGAGCTGTTCTTAATGAATTAGAGAGATTCCTTCTGTCTTTTAGTACTGATTTCACATTTTAGGCTTGAGGAACAGTAAATGAAACATTCCCATCAGTATCAGAGTTTGTTAGTCTGATAAACAGCAGGCCAGTGACTGTCATTGCCACATCATCTTGTGAGCTTCTCAAAGTATTTGCTTAACTGTAGTTGCATTGCAACCATGATCCCCTGCATCTTCTATGTAGACACACTAAAGATGTTGAATTTTGAAAGGGATTTTCCCAGAAGCAATTTCTCTGTGATAAGAGCAACTGTAATAAATAAACTGCAATTTTAAGAAACTTTCTTGTATCCATTTGCACGCTGGGAAGATACAAAAAGGTGGAAGAGAATTTGTTACTAGTGTTGGGTGGCATGTGCTTACAAGTAGACCTCACTGACTCCCTTGTGCAGCATGGTATACCATGGTATACATTTACTACCCTTGCAGTGTCCCTCAGTCATATGATTACCATTACAGTCATATTCATTGTCCTGTGCATGATCCCTCTCCCTCTGCAGAATGGAAGATTGAAGAGGAAGGGATTACAAGAGAGTACGCAGGCATATAAGGAATACACCAGTTGTTTGTGGCTTCCAGCCCCAAGCATGCTACACAAACAGCTGGTAGCACTGCACTCCTTTTGTTGTATATTCTTCATTGTCTACTTTCTTGTAATCCCTCCCTCTGCAATAATTAAACAATGAATTAATTAACAAACATTTAATTCCATTTTTCCTAATTTTCCCAGCACTGGGAAGAGAATTCCAAAGGATGGAGGAGTGGCAAAGCATAGTCACAGTCTTGTGATTACGTAATCAATGCTTCATTTAGCAACCAGGTTGCTGGTCCCTATTGTTACTAAACAAGGACTACCTGTATTGAAAAATACAGTGCTTGGTTTCATGTCACATGCAGTCTGAGAGCTGTGACTTTCCTAAAAAAAAAAAAGGAATTTGTCCAAATTTGGCCACCAACAAATGAGGTGGTAGAAGGATTTGAAAGAACTTTTCTGAAAGTACTTTTGCCATATTTTTGTGTCACAATTGGAGGGAAATAAATGTACTGTACGCTAATGTTTATTTTGTTAATAAGTTACCTTGATTTACATTGTATCTTAAAAACAGCACTTACAGAAACTTTAAAAACAATTCACAAGAAATATATACATACTTTGCATCAACAAGTAAAAAGACAGTGCAGACAGCAATTCTATTCCAAAGCTGTTCCATTTCCAGATCCATTCAATTCAGTGGTTGTCCTGGTAAGAATCCTCCACATGATTCTCCTCCACTAAATATGAATGGGGACTTTTTGCACAGATGTTCAGAATTTGAGAGTTTACTTGCCTACATGAGGACACAATGGTATCTCTAAGAAACTATCAGGATTCAGATCCAAGAATCAAAAAAACCTGGGAACAATGGTTTAATTTCTTGCTGCCCTAGGATGGAATGTTTTACACAACTATAAAGCGATTTGCATCAGGAAAATTAAAGGATAAACATGGGTATGCTGCCTTGAACCACTGGATTAAGTGTGGATCTGAATCAACTACAGTATGCCTATTTCCCTTGGTAACTCTTCTCCCTGTCCATTCTTCTGGAGAGTAATCTCCAGGCTTCCGAGTTATCATTTCTGCTACACTCTGACCAAAATCTTACCTAATTAACTCTGATTGGGGATGGGGTGTTTTATACTTCAATAATGCCAGCTGAAAATAAAATAAAAAAAAATCCTGCATCTAATACACCCCAGCATTATTAAAACTGGACTGATGTTTTACCAATTCTCATTCCATCTGCAATTTAAGAAACCTTGTGGTCTCCTGAGGTTGTGGTTGCTCCATCATTGAGGGTTTTGAAGAAGAGATTGGACAGTTATTTGTCCAGAATGGTATAGGGTCTCCTGCCTGAGCAGGGGGTGGACTAGAAGATCTTCAAAGTTCCTTCCAACTCTTATTATTCTGTATTCTGTAATAATCTGCTTCACATTTACCAAACTAAATTATTCAGAATTCTGCACTGCTTTTTCTTTAGACGTTCCAGGTGACCTCTATGGGCATCTTCATTTTATACTTATAGCCACTATCCAATAAGGCAGTGGTTCTCAACCTTTTTAATGCCGTGACCCCAACCATAAGTCGAGGACTAAACCGGTCGTAAGTCAAGGACTAAACCGGTTGTAAGTCGAGGACTAAACCGGTTGTAAGTCGAGGACTACCCAACCGGTCGTAAGTCGAGGACTTTCCCTGCCCGGGAACGCCGCACATGTGTGTTTCCGCCCCCTGCGCCGGCCGAGGCGTAGCTGGCAAGCGGCAGAGACGGAGCAGGCCGACCACCAGCTGGCCCAGCCCAAGGCACCCGCCGGAAAAGGGGAAAAAATGGCGGACAAAAAAAATGGCGGACAGCCTTGCTTGGCGACCCCCGTGAAATGGTTGATCGACCCCAAATGGGGTCCCGACCCACAGGTTGAGAACCACTGCAATAAGGTAAGCTGGGCTGGGGAGACCATCTTGCCCTTAGTCATGAAGTTTCCATGACTGACATTGGGTCAAGAGGTACCTTTCCTTTTAACCACCACAGTCTCTGGGTGTTGTGTTTAATGAGTCATCTATGATTTGAAGGCAAAAGTACTGAAATCTGGGACAAGGAGGGTGTTCCTGCTTTGATATGGCAGTAAATACAGAAAGGCATGGTTGACTAAGCACACGCAAGATCAATGGCTTTGAACGCCTGGTTGTTCATTCTTGCCAGTCTCCTTGATAGTGTTAGCAGCCCTTGGTCTTTGGCACCAAAACTCCTGGGATGCCACAAAGATGTTTCTGTACACAAAGCTTTATTGTGGGCTCAGGCAGGAAATTCCTTGAACAGCAGTGACTATTGGAATCTGTGAAAATGATGGAAGTCAATATTTTTCTGTAGAGCCCTAACGATTACAAACTAATGAAGCCACGTAAATCCACACCGAAAGAATGTGTTTGGGGTAAGCATGAACATACACGGCTAGCGCAAACTCTGTGTTTGGAATTTCAGTTTTATAAACTCCAGTACTATATGCAGCCTCAACTATAGATGCAACATCTGAAAATGGCAAGTGAATGGGAAATCCGGAGACCTGCAAGAAGGGAAAGAATGAGAAGGATTATCTAATGACACCACATTCCATCATACCTGCTTTTAATAGCATTGGAAAGAACTTGCAAAGAGTAGATGTTTTAACTACTAACTGAAAGAGTTCCTTCTCTGTTGTTTACAGTAGAAAGAACAAAGTTACAAGGCAAATAGTTGAATTAAAAAAACAGGCTTTGAATCAATTTTGCAGGCTTAGAAGTCAGGGGAAAACCGCAGAACACAGCTTTTGAGTTATTTTAAATCATTTGCCAACTGGTCATAGAAGTAAAAAGGTCCTTTTGCATATGTCTTTGGGTCCCTCCCCCGAGACTAATAAGATTGTGTGCTAAAGCATTTGTTTTTCTGTATGTTTTTTCACCAGTTTCTTCTGCACTGAATTTGGTCTTGTTCTGTTCAGTTTTCAGAGATCCTGTGGAACCAATTTTTATCTTCCTTTATAAAATAATGTAAATAAAATTCAATAAAATGGTTTGGGAAATAACAAACATTGCAAGGTAGGCTTTTGCCCTCAGGATAATAATAATAATATTAATAATATTAATATTAATATTAATAATAATAATAATAAAGTTGGAAGGGACCTTGGAGGTCATCTAGTCCAACCCCCTGCTCAGGCAGGAAACCCTATACCATTTCAAACAAATGGCTGTCCAGTCTCTTCTTAAAAACTTCCAGTGTTGGCGCATTCACTGCTTCTGGAGGCAGGTTGTTCCACTGGTTAATTCAGGGGTAGTCAACCTTGGCTCTTTTATGACTCGTGGACTTCAACTCCCAGCTGGCTCAGGAATTCTGGGAATTGAAGTCCACGAGTCATAAAAGAGCCAAGGTTGACTACCCTTGGGTTAATTGTTCTGTCAGGAAGTTTCTCCTTAGTTCTAGGTTGCTTCTCTCTTTGGTTAGTTTCCAACCGTTGCTTCTTGTCCTGCCTTCAGGCGCTTTGGAAAATAGCTTGACTCCCTCTTCTTTGTGGGAGCCCCTGAGATATTGGAACACTGCTATCATGTCCCCCCTTGTCCTTCTCTTCGTTAAACTAGATCCCACTCGTAACAATCTATTAAACATCAAATCCTATATGAGCAGAAGCTCATATAAATTATAGACTTTCTACAGTTGATGTTGATGCTGTTAACATGGCACTGCACTATATCTTGAATCCCCAAGGACCTATGCAAGGGTCCTTTTTATAGACTTGCCATTCAATACATTCATTCCAGAAAGTCTTCATTATAAGCTGACTTAGCTAGCTCTGCCTGTCCAACTTGTAGGTGGATTATAAATTTTTTGACAGATGGAAAACAGCAGATAATCTAGGTAAAATCACATTGAATTCCCATTATATTAGCTTAGGTAATCCCCAGGGCTGTGTGCTTTCTCCATTACTTTTTTCTCTATATGAATGACTGCATCTTTAAGAATCCCTCTGTTAAAGTACTGAACTTTGCAAATGATACAACAGTCAATGGTCTCATTTGAGACGGTGATGACTCTGCATATGTAGACGGGAGGTTGAATATCTGGCTGTGTGGTGCAGTCGGAACAATCTTGAGCTGAACACCCTAAAACTATAGAGAGAAAATTGGATTTTAGGAGGAACGCTATTCTATCACCTCTGTCTATATTAGACAATACAACATCAACAGTAGAGATCTTCAAATTTCTTGGTTCTATAATCCAGGATTTGAAATGAACATCCAACATCAGAACCCCATTAAAAAGGCACAACAAAGAACGTTCTTCCTGCATCAGAAAGTTCAGACTATCTCAGGAGTTGAGACCATTCTATAGAGGAATTATTGAGTCTGTCATTTGTACTTCTATAACTGGTTTGGTACAACAACCAAACAGGGCAGTTACAGACTTCAATGGATAATGTCAGAATCCAATTATATTTCATTTCTAGTTATCTACTATGGAAAAAACCCATTTCTGCTCTCTCTGGATTCTGTCATACTATGAAGGGGAAGGGGGTTTTATGGCTCTCACTTCCTTCATTAAACTTCAAAAGGACTGGATGTTGATTCTCACCAAGAGGCCATCGCCTTTCATCTACTCGCTTTCTGAAGCCTCCCTTTTGCCGGCAGTAAGGGAAAAGGGGGGGAATTGTCGCCCGGAAGAACTGTGGGGTGGGGGACTGCTTGGGAACACTTAAAACATTGAAGGATGGGAGAGAATTCCTCAGATCCTGTCTAGAACGCCTGCAATCATTTTCTCTTAATAAAGATGCCTGTTGGAAGAGATATTCCAAGAGTTCTGTCTTCTTAAGATGTAAAGTGAGGTAGGTCCTTACAGATAATTAGGACTGCAGAAAAAAGCAGTTGCAACCAACCTGTCTTCCATTGAGGACCTGTATACTGCAAGGATCAGAAAGAGGGCTGAGAAAATATCTACAGACCTCTCACATCCTGGACATAAACATTTTCAACTCCCCCCAGGATGCCACTATAGGGCATTGCGTGCCAATTAGATATAGTTTTTTCCCTCATGCCATCACTTTGGTGAATACCTATTTATTTACCCATATAGTATAGCTACTGCCTTCTCTTATTAGTTTGATTATATTACTTTGTTGTTTGTATGTACACTGAAATCTTATGCACCAGAGGCAAATTCCACGTGTGTCCAATCACATTTGGCCAATAAAAGATTCTGTTCTCTCTTCTCTTCTCTCCTCTCTCCCCTCACCTTTCCATTCCTTTCTATTTCTATTTCTATTTCCATTTCTATTTCTATTTTTATTATTTCCAGCAATTGAAGGGGAAGTGAAAAAGTCAAGATAGTGGCCACAAACATGCAAATGAAGCTACACCCTTTTTCTATGTATTGTAATAAAATAAAAAGAATGTCTTTGATATCATGGTTGGGGATCAGTGTCATTTTTTTTACTCCTTTCTGTTGGATACCCTGCCAGCAATTCTAGTTAAATTATCTAGTTAAAGATAAGTTATCTAGTTAAAGATAAACATAAGTGAATAAATCAGGATTCAGCAACAGTGCTTGCAATATCTCTTGCTTTGCATTTGCAGATGCCACTATCAAAATATAGTAAAAAAAATAATAATCCAGAACTGTTAGGTATTAACAATTTAAACTCCATTTCCCTGTTCTCTGCCACGTTTCATGTTGTGAAATAGATACTCCTCCCCCTCCCCGCACCTCCTCAGACTACTGTCCAAATCCTTTAAAGAATTGCCTTTGTCATTTTGGAAAAAAAATTAAATTGGGCACCCCATTTCTTATGCACATGAGTAATATGAGTAATAGTGCAAAGGAAGGTTATAATCAGGCCCAGGAAATGTTAAATATAGTGGGGTAGTGTTCCCTTAAAGACCTCTAGATAAGCCAAGGGATTGATTTAGAACAGAGTGTGCTAAATCAAAGCTGACTTGGCTCTTCCCTTTTACCAGTTAAAGCAGACGATCTTTCTAAAGAGAACCCTCCAAAGCAATACTTTCCTTCCAATAGAAGCTAAATGAAAGCTCAGCTGCTCCTAAGTCTAAGACAGAAACCAAATCCTTTTAAATGGGGAATATCTCCCCATTGGTGAGCAATATTTTTCAAACTTGGCAACTTCAAGATGCATGGACTTTATCTCCCAAAATCCCCCAGCCAGCACACTTTGAAGCCTGCACATCTTAAGGTTGTTCAATTTGAAAAACACTGCTCTATAGTTTCATTTGATAGCATCACAGCTATCAAATATTTAAAATGCTTTTATCATACCTTGTAGTCTCCAAGTTGTTTTTGTAATTCTGCCTGATGATCATCTTCTACCTCTTTGCCCTGATGTTTCTCCAACAGAGGCAAGAACTGCCGGAGGGCATAGGTACAGTATCTGTTCCAACGTGTCAAGTGGTTTGGCCGCCATTCCATGATTTTTTCTTTTAATATCTTCTCGAGCCTGCATTTATAATTTTTTAAAAACATTGTTAAATCTGCATTTGAAATTCTGAGGATATTCTGCAACTTTTTGATGCAGAACATCATGGATGAGCTAGCAAGAATGACTTATTTGCCTTGGTAAACAAATAGCTAAATAAACTACATTAGAAATGTAATTTCTGGCTTCTCTATATAAAATATGTTTGGTTTACAAAAAGATACTGAAAAGGCTACCATTTAGATTCCTGCCATTTTTGAATTGAAACATAAACCCTGTATTTTAGTAATAACATTTGAAGTCAATTTTCATAATGGAAAAAAAATGAGATAGCAGCACCAGCGTTGGTGTTGCTATCTCATCAGCTAGGGAACTAGATGACAACAGGACTCAATATCCGTCTTCTGAAGTTCTTTCCATCTTTTCATTTGTGTCAACATTATAAAGGTATTCCTTCAGTTTTGGGAAAAGTGAAGATGGCATGACACCAAATCTGCATGGCAAATAGGATAATACAATGAAATCCAACCACACAATTGTATCTTGGGTAGCTTGCGATATATGAAACGTAAAATCTCCTTGCACTTACAAACCCTACTTAATTGTCTGAAATTAACTTGAGACATTGTTTTAAGTGTTGCAATGTATTGTCAGACTTGTCCTGACTTAGATGTTTAGGAAAGAAAAACCCTTGACTCCATTTGATTGAAGTGATAGGTCCTTTTGCAGCGAAAGTAAAGCTAGATCTGAATATTCCAGGACAAAGGTTACACATTTTCCCTTTCCCTGGTCCTCCCTCCTTGACCAATTCACCAGTGTCCAATAGTATTCCTTTTTGATGTTTTGGGAACCGCTTTAATGCTTGGCACCTCTCTATGTAGTTTCACATTCTGTTCCCAGGCCAGGTGTCCTTGACAGCTGGCTTATTCTGGTTTGACACCTCTGGTTCTCATCAGCTTGTCTCCCCCCCTTCCATTTGTCTTCCCTTTCCCATACCCAAGCATTACTTCCCCAAATTCCTTCCCTTCTCCCTCCTTGCAAATTATGGCAGTATGCCAGTGAAGCAAAGAAGCTGAAGATGGCAGACCTGGCAGTATTGCTCTGAGCTGACAGTGCTGCCAAGTTTAAGAAAATCTATGTAATCTATGTAAATACATATCTCTGTCCCAAGGAATTGTAGCTATGAGTTTTCCTGTTGAAGCCTGAGTGTTACATTTTCCCCTTCTCTTTGTGATGATATTGCATGGACCAAACTACTTTCTGGGTCATAATGATGAGTTCATATTCCATAAACTGTCAGGGTGCTATAAAGAAATTCCTCACTTTCATTCTTGTAATGTGACAACTGCTGTAAATTTCAGTTCTTGAACTTTCTTCCCTGCCATGTAAGGGACCCATCTTGCACAAATCTTCTGATATTGAAGAATATCAGTAATGTCACATACACATTCCTTTGAAAAGCCAAGTTTGACAGCAATTTCCTTTTAATCTGCCAATTGTCCTTTATCAGTTCCTGAACCCTTTTTACATAAAATATATTGGTTGTTATCACACGTCAACCATTTTATTCTTGATCACAGATCTCAATTCTTCCTGGTTTACTACCTTTATATTTTTTGTCCCAGTGACATCATAAACAATCTGCATTTGGCAGTGATTTTCAATTGGAAGGGATCTTTCAACAATCAAAACAATCATAGCTATTTTGCCTTTTCTCACAGTCCCTTCAACTGAAGTGAAAGAATAGATTGCAGGTTCTTGCACAGCAGTAAATTACCATCTGTTGGTAATTTAACACATTGGCAACCTTAATTTTCAGCCACTAAATAATATGGATGATGCAAAATTACCTATTCTGTAAATGTAGTGCGACAGTCTTATCTGCATTTTGGTAGAAGAGTTCTTCAGGCTAATGAAATCAGAAAGAGAAATAATTTAGCTTTTATGAAATTCACTTCAGTATTATAGCACTTTAAATTAATCTGTACTTTTATTCTTTCAAGACCTGAAGTGATTAATATGGCATAAGAAAAATTACATTAAAATCATTTTGACTAAATGAATACTACTTATACAATTAGTACATTTGTTGCTTCATTGTTTTATATAATAAGTCATGCTGCTCATTGTTTCAGATATTTTAATATCAAAATATTCTGGCACAATAGGGCCTCATTTCCTTTGGATGCAAATTCTGGAAATTTATAAAAACATACACAAACAGAACCCAGTGGAAATAAACAGGCCCAAACAGAGCAAATCTTAGAAACCCTTTGGATTGCACTTGTTTTCAGGATAATCAAATTATATGTTTAGTTTCTCTTTCACCTGTGTGATATGAGGCACAAATAATTTTTTCCCAGCTCCATCATTCCCATCAGACAACAAGCTGCACAAGCTACAACCAGGCAGCAAGAGAAAAAGCAGAGCTCACTTCCCCCTGACACATTTGCCCAACAACTGAAGCAAGGGCTACAAACTGATGTGTGGGTTGTGGCTCATCAAACGGAATTGACCATGAAGGATAGGCTGGAGTGAAAAGGGGACAAACTGTATGTCCCAGACAGTTTGCGATTGCAAGTCTTGCAACACAGTGACAATGCCAAGCAAACGGGCCACTTTGGATTCCTAAAACATTGCATCTTGCTAATCACCAGTTTTGGTGGCCAAAGTTGAAGAAAGACATTGTGAAGAGTTGTGCAGTTTGTGCAGCCAGTAAGAAAGTACTAAGGAAGAGTCCAGGACTGTTGCAGCAGGTGGCTGATTCGACTAGATCCTGGGAGGAGATAGCTATGGACTTTATAGTGGAGTTACTGGAGAGTGGGGCAAAACGTGATTTGGACTATGATAGACCTATTTTCCAAGCAAGCCCACTTCATCACATGTGCTGGACTCCCCTCAGCCCAGAGGCTAGCAAAGATGTTTTTGCAGCATATCTACTGGCTACATGGAGCACCTAAACACATTATTTCGGACCAAGGGGTCCAATTTACTGCTATGTTTTGGAGGGAGTTCGTAAAGATGATTGGGTGCTCCCAGGGCTTAGCTCAGCTTTTAATCCAAGTACGAATGGCTCTGCAGAACGAGCTAATGCAATAATGGAGCAGAACCTGCCATTTTCGGAGATAGCGTATAACAATGCAGTACACAGCAGCACTGGTTTAAGCTAGCCAGAGGGGTGGAATTTGTGCCAATGCCAGAGTGCCCTCAGGAGCCTTCCTCCTCGGGCACCTTAACTGAATGGGTAGACTCATTCCAACGGGTTTGGAGCGATGCAAAGAAAGTGTTAGCTAAGGCAGCCGTGAGTCAGAAAAAACAAGAAGAGATAAGAGGCGAGCTTTACTGGGGGTGTTCTGTGTAGGGGAAAAAGTGTATCTGTCTACTAAGTATCTTAAGTTGAAACAAACTTGCAAGAGGTTGAGGCTGAAGTACATAGGTCCTTTCCCCATTGTAAAAGTCATCAATCTGGTGACAGTAGAACTCACACTACTAAGGATATGGGGTAAAGTGCATCCAGTTTTCCATTGCAGCTTACTGAAGCCATATTGGGGATCTACAATGAGACCAGTAGGGAAGGCAGCCCCAGCCCCAATAATGGTGGAGGGGGAAATGCATTATGAGGTCAAACGAATCCTCAATTCCAGAACCCTCAGAGGGACATCACAGCACTTGATCCAATGGAAGTGTTATCCATTGTCAGAAGCTAGATGGGTAAAAGCTCATCACGTAAAAGTGGATCGTTTGATAAAGCGATTCCACACTAAGTACCCCTGGAAGCCAGGACCAGTGCAAGGGAAAGGTTAATGAGCAGTAACTTGCATTCCTTTTTGTTTTCCAGATTCCCCCTCCTCTTCAGGGGACCAGGCTGTCAAGCTACAAAGATCTATTTTATTAGGATTGCCATATTGCTTCTTGCTTGTCTACAGTTGCGAGGGGGAAGGGGGGGCGAGCTTGGAATACACAGGTGTTCCCTATCAGTGTGAGAGCCAAAGCTGTGGAAAGAATGTTTGGAAAGCTGAAGGTTTCTTCTCATAACAGCTACTGGAAGATTAATAGGTCAATGTGACCAGAACTGTCAGAGAGGGAGAGAAAGTTTTACTCTTTTAGTTATCTGTTTCCCGCCATATTGCCAGAGCTAGCTTTCTTTCTATCTGCTGGTATGTTATTCCTGATGATTAAAGTTTACATTAGAGATTGTTATGTCTCCAGTGTTTTACTTCGTTGGGCTTTTCAGCCAGGATTTGACATGAGAATCTTTTCAGTACCTGACAAGACCTGGAGTTGATTTTTCTTAAATATGTCTTAAATATTTAATACATAGTTACATAAATATTTAATAAATTAAATAATATCTAATACATAGTTACATATTTACATAAATCAACTAATATTAAATATATCTTAAATATGAGCCAGCAATGTGCTGCAGCTGCCCAAAAATCAATGTAATCCTAGGCTGCATTAACAGAGGGATAGAATCAAGATCATGTGAAGTGTTAATACCATTTTATAAGGCCTTGGAAAGACCACACTTGGGATATGCTTCCAGTTTTGGTTACCACAACATAAAAAAGATGTTGAGACTCTGGAAAGAGTGCCAAGAAGAGCAATAAAGATGATTAAGAGGCTGGAGGCTAAAACATATGAAGTGTTGTGATTCCTCACTAGCCAGTGGATCCGGCAGCCCAGTCTGAGGACTCAGATGAGGAGGAGGGGCCTGGAGTGACATTGGAGTCTGAGAAAGGCTCTGAGGAGCACCAAGACTCAGAGTCAGACAAGGAACCCGGCCCCTCTATTCACATTCGGGCAGAGACACAGCAGTTTTGGGAGCTTGAGTTGGGCGACAATGAAGAACAGCTGGGGCCAATCCCAGATGTGCAGAGAGGAGAGGCGAGCAAGACAGAGGAAGGCAGTGGGGCAGCTCCAGAGGCAAAAGAAAAGTCATTAAGAAGCCACGCCCTGGCTGGACTATAAAAGGGGGAGGTGTGGGAGGTGCTGGTTGTAGAAGGCAACCGTTCACGCTGCGGCTTCATGTTTTTGTTGATTGTGTTGCTTGCTTCCGAAGTCTTGGACACTGAGTTAGGTGTGTAAAAAATAAAAGGGGGTTCTTTTTCTTGCAGGTCCTACCTGGTTCCATGAAGAGGGGTTCCTCCTCGTGAGTAAAGCAGTTGAACAAGTACTCGCGTAGGCTGGGACAGAACATGAAGAGTGGTTGCAGGAATTGGGTATATCTAGTCTAGTGAAAAGAAGGAATGTTCCAATATTTGAGGGGCTGCCACAAAGAAGATGGATCAACCTGTTTTCCAAAGCACCAGAAGGCAAAACAAGAAGCAAAAGTGGAAACTAACCAAGGAGAGAAACAACCTAGAACTAAGAAGAAATTTCCTGACAGTGAGAATAATTACCGCATTTTTCGCTCTATAAGACGCACCTGACCATAAGACGCACATATCTCCTTGATTAGTTTCCACCCATTGTTTCTTGTCTCGCCTTCTGGGGCTTTGGAAAATAAATTGATCCCCTCCTCTTTGTGGCAGCCCCTCAAATACTGGAATATTGCTATCATGTCAACCCTAATCCTTTTCTCTTGACTGGCCATACNAGAATATGCTGCAGCAGCCGACATATTCCAGCCTTGTCCCTTCGCTTCCTCCAGGCTTCTCCCCCAACCTGCCTTCCACTCACCTTCCATTTGCTGTTTCGAGCCTGGGAAGAACACTCCTCCATCCTCCTATGGGTGAGAAGGAAGAGGAAGCTCCTCAGCCCTTCTCCTCTCCGCGACTTCCTTTCTAGCAATACTCAATGGTGTTGTGTTAGAGCGCCACCTAGTGACGTAAGGCTTCTCTGCCAGTATATGCTCTCCTCCCCTGCACTCAGGCTTCAGCTCCAGGCAGCATTCGCTCCATAAGACGCACAGACATTTTCCCCCACCTTTTGGGGGGGGAAAAGTGCGTCTTATAGAGCGAAAAATACGGTAACCAGTGGAATGGCTTGCCTTCAGAGGTTGTGGTTGCTCCATCACTGGAGGCTTTTAAACAGAGACTGAAGAGTCATTTGTGTGAAATGGTATAGGATCTCCTGCTTGAGCAGGGAGTTGAGCAGGTCGTTTCCAACTCTGTTATTCTATTACTCTTTTTCTTTTGCCTTGAAGTCAGTGGGGGTAGAAATGAATTAAAGAGAATCAGAACCAGTTTGGTCTAGTAGTTAAAAAACCACTCTCAACCCTAGGAAGAAGGCGGCTTACTACTTCCAAAAATGTTGCCAAGAAAACTGCAGAGCCTAGTCTAGTATAGCTAGTACTATGGTAGCTTAATAGAACTACTACTAGTAAACCACTTGATGTAATAAGAACTCTGCAGCTAAACTGACATTCCATCCTTGCAGATAGCATTACAAACAACACAAATAATCAGCAAAGCAAATACTATTTACTAAACTACTAAAATCATTTATTTATATTATCCCCTTTCAGCAATTTCAGATATAGGTAGACCTTGCTTATGGACCACAATTGGGACCAGAAACTCTGTTGCTAAGTGACATGATCATAAAGTGGAATGTCATATGATGCCTAGCTTATCAATTCCAGTACGGTCATTGAGCAAGTCACCCATGGCCATTAAATGGAATGTCATGTGATTGTGATCTGCAACCTCCTGCTAGCTTTGCTATTGACTTTGCTTGTGGAAAGTTGTCAGGAAAGGTCACAAATGGTGATGACAGGGTACTTCAACCAACATAAATGCACACTGGTTGCCAAATGGCCAAATGCTGATCATATGATAGTGAAGATGCTGCAACGGCCACAACCTTAGGATTAGCTGCATTTTAGAACAGTCACTGAACAACCAGTCAGTAAACAAGGACTATCGTTATGTCCATGCTGTAATATAGAAAGACAGGACTGTGCAGGGTTGAAGGAGCTCTCATCCCAACCCACCTTGTAGGATTGCTATTAAGGGGATAAAATTAAAGGCTCTTCTCCTAATAAGCTACCTTAATCTGAACTCCCAAGAAAATGGCAGAGTATCTCTCTCAATAGTTCTAATAACTTCAGAATAAAAGTTCCTTTACCTGAACACTGGAGAGACCAGGGAATGGTAAACTTCTAGAAAAGAAAGGTTTCCAAAATTTGGGTTTGTTGACATCAAAGTTTATTCTTAGTGGGGAATCATACAGTTGAATATTAAACCAAACCTAAGAGGGGAAAAAAACTTCTTTAAGTATTATCTCTGTTATGAAGTAGTAATTCAGGACTAATTGGACTGGAGTGAATCCACAAAGCTATGGAGGCTTCTTTTACCTTCACCCAGATACGGGTGATATGGAGGATCTGTTTAAACATTATCTTGCTCTTTCTGACTTTAATTTGAACCTCTGACACAAGTGGCAGGATGTGGCCAATAAGGGGGAAAAAACTCAACTGAAATCAACAGAGACATTTGGAAGCTCCCCAGATCCAAGCCTAAACATATTACCACACACTGCATTGCCACCATAAAAGGGTCTGGTAGAGTACATCATATCTCCAGAAAACGATGAAAAAAAAATGAAATTTGCTTGTGCCTGTTGATTTGCACAAGTCATGATACCACTTGCCCTCATTTTGCCCAGCTGCTCAGTTGAACAGAAAGCAACCACAGCCCTTGCTTCAGCTTTGAATTGGTTCACTTGGAAGAGAATTGTCACCAGCCTTCTGGGGTGAGAGAAAGAAGGCACCTTCTCTTTCATATGACTATAAATAAATCTTATGTCAGCTGGAGCCAGGCTGACAAGCTCAGCATGCACTGGATGCACAAGATATTTGTCAAAAACCTGCTTGGCAACATCAGCCAAGCAATTCCAGAGAACATCTTTTACATGTGGATTAAATTTCATGTGTCCTCAGCTACAGAGCACATCTCTTGGTGCAGGATAAAAAGAAACCTATGTGCAGGCAAACCATCTGTTAGTGAGCCTATGTAGCTGACAGGAACTGCTAAGCTGTGCTAGCAGGGCAGCTAGAGGATGGTTCACTTACATTGTCTGCAGAAATCAAACAGCTGACCCTTTTCAATGGACAGAAAGCATCATATTGTCCATAAAAATGTCCACGGCTTGGATTCCAAATCACATATTGGTTTTGTTCCCAAGTTAACACATAAGCTGTTGGTCCCTGGTGGGAAAAATAAAGTTATTTACAATTTTCAATTTTACCTTTCCTCTTCTACTATTTGCCTATCAGTGCTTAAGACACAAATTCTGAATTAGCTAAAGTGGAGAAGAGAAGACAGACTTTCAGGTGAAAAGTCCAGTCATTTCAGTGGAAACTAAAGCACTCTAATGAGCCAATGGAAGAACATAACAGAAATCCAGTAATCCAGTTCAGCAGCATAGAAGGAAAATTTTCTTTTGGAAACTCTGGGACAACCTGCTCACTGTACATGGGATAACTTCAGAACCAGGATTTTTCTTTGTTTCTAAAATCAATATGGACCATGACTGACGAGGTAGCATGTTTTCTCATGCAAGGAAGTTTTATTGAAATGCAAAGCACAAATGCCTTACCTCCGGAACAGCATTCCCAATTAGAAGCCAGGCCTTTTTGCCAAGAGCAAGAAAATAATTACACAACAGCACAGCATGTTCTTCTTCATCTCCAGCCAAAAGATCAAGGAACTGCTAACAAGTGTGAGCAAACAAATGATGCTGTTAAGGATTATTTTGTATCACTGAATATTTTGGCTTAATTTAAATTCCACTTAAGGAGATAGAATTATGAAAAGGCAGCTATAAACTGCTACTACTTCAGCCTTCAGGGATCCTAAAAGGTCATATTATGCAGCAATTCAGTTTTTCCACTCTCCCCAAAGTTGGTGTATGTAATCCAACATTAATGCCAACAAATATCACAACCCAGAGCAACTTTTAATTATTCCACACACACATACACACTCCATTGTTTTGGCATAAATAATTACAAAAGAACTTCCTTTGATGATACATAGTTCTAGACATTTGAAGCTTTTAACTTACATCAGAGGTATTCCATAGATCACAAATTCCAACAAATGATACTGTATCGGGTAAGAATGGAATCAGGGCTACATATCGGGCAACTAATTCCTATGAACAAAAAAGCAAAAGAAAAATCCTCTTATTAGCCTGAAGCTGAAGCTGCTATTGTTATTATAAAAACAAGACTTTATTCTCTCTTCAGAAATTGTGGGTCTCTCTTGGATTCTCCTGGGCTTGTTGTAGGCTAGATCAGGCTTTCTTCCAGATTGGTCCAAAATAATTCAGTTTGGCTGCACCAAGTCAGGACAGTGTTTTTGGGCTGACTGGTTCACTTCTCAGGATGCCATGAAGCAGGCCCATTGAGATTTAATGTTAGGAAAACAAAGAACTGAGGGGTCCTTGGTGCTCTCTAAGCTTGGTTGTTTTCTTGTAGATGTTTCATTACCCAAACTAGGTAACACTAGCACTGATGATATTGCTTAGTTAAGTAATGAAATGTTTGCAAGAAAATGAACAAGCTCAGAAAGCACAAAAGACCCCTCTTTTCAACCCTGAGCTACAAATATTCTCCTTTATTGAAGCAAAGAATTAAATCTTGCTTTGCATATTACAGATGTAAGTTTCCCAGAGAATAAAAATACACACAGAGGTTTGTTGTGGACTGTCTGGATGAACTCGTAGGAGCTCTTCTGGGGGGTTGAGGGCTCTGATGAATCTCGTAACAAAGAGTGTTTTTCCACTGATGTCAATTACAGTGGTCAGGCACTGGCGATCTGGAAATTTCAGGGCACATTCAGCTTTGTATCTTTCAGCTGCTTGAAGAAGCTTCTCATCTTCTTGAGTGTCAAGCTTGAAGAAAAAAAATCCAGGTTTTTTTTATTAAATGTTGCAACTAATGCATCAGACCTAAATATCTAATATGATCATAGCCACAGACCACTCCTTTCATGATTAATGCTTTGGATAAAAACGATTCTTGTTATGGATGGAAGAGGGGCACAGGAGGATATTCAAAGGAATACTTTGATTCAATGAAACTTCAGCCAATATTTTAAATCTGATTCAATCGCTCTTTCATAGTGTTTTGTGTGATTTTAATTTTATTCCAAAAAGGATCTCACTAGCAGGCAGAGTTAGTACCTGTCCATGACTCTTAACTGCATCTTTTTCTGGAATTGTACAACAGTCCTATGCAAATGCCAGGAAGCTTGTCTTAATTGAGACATTTTTATCAAGTTAATAAAACATGGGGCACTGAAACACACATTTTCAACTATAATTCAATGCCAAATAAACATACAAGTTTGACTTCTATATATCTAGTTCACAATATATTTCTCTCTTATTTCACTCTTTCACTTGTTTGCATCTCTTCAATTTCCTATTTCTCTTTTTGATTCATTTTCCTCTTCCCTTTTCCTCTTCTCTGTAAGTTCTGAAAATAGTGCAGTAATATAATAATAGTTGTCACAGCAATAGTTGTAACAGTAATAGTAAAGACTGTGTAACTATCAGTATATTTTATCTGTATAGTATATTAAATAATCCTAATTCCCTACTCTGTCTCAGCACCAAACATACCACCTTAGTAGCACAGTGTGTCTTGGGAGTTTTTTGATGATTCCTACATCTTGTAACACGTATGATGGTCTACATTACTAATGTCAAAACAACCAGACACTTATTTTGTTCTATATAAACAATATTTTTAAATGTACAAGGAAACAAATGCATGGCAAACATAAATAGTTCTAACCAAGCCCTGTAATTTTTTTTTAAAAAAAATACATTTAAACATCATTTACCTTCTTCAACATTTCATTCACCTACACAGATTCAGGAAGGCCAGCAAAAAAAAAAAAAAAAAAGGGGGGGGGAGATATGAACAATGAAATACAACAGTGCAGAATCATGTGAAAGAATATAAAAAATAAGCTGCTAAAATAACAAGGGCAATGTTTGACTATTTAATTATTGTTTTTACAAAAGTAGGAAGGAACTGTGATTATTAGGAAAAGCAGTGAGCTTTCTAGCAAGACGTCATCATGGAAAAGAAAATCTGTCCATCTCTGCTGAAACTAGATGACCGAACTCACTCTCAAAAGTAGTTATGTAATCTTTGTTTCAAAGAAATCCTTCAAAATTCTGAAATCAAATCATCAATAGAAGTCCATAACAGTAATTGGACCTGAACATGTATTTTCTGATTAAAAGAATGGGTTAAGGAAGAGGGTTAAAGTTAATAGCACAAGAATTCCAACAGGTACTTTTGTTTCCAATTGCGAATGTTATAGAAATAAATATAGGTACATAGATATAGAAAGATAGATATGCAATTCAAAACTGTTACTTTGACTTGTTTTTTCCTAAATTTATGAAGATATGACAAGAAGGGAGAAACTTTGTTCTCTGGAGAAATATATTGAATGCCCATCCCAAAACAGGCCTTGTTTTGGGACCATCAGCAGTGTGGACCTTGAACTTATGAAAATATTGCTTCACTCTCCCAAATGTCCAACTTTATCCTCATCTTTCCAACTGCATCTTCAGTTATTTCTAAGTGATGACGGTTCAATAGAAACTCTAGGTCAGTGATGGCGAACCTTTTAGAGACCGAGTGCCCAAGCTGCAACCCAAAACCCACTTATGTATCATCGGGTGCCAGGTGGGCGTGGCCCATTGGGTGGGTGTGGCTTCGGTGGTAATGGCAGACTGTGTAGAACTAAAAAGTTCAATCAATCAATTTCAACTTTGCGAGTTCTTTTGTTTTCCACGAGAAGTTGAAATTGATTGATTGATTGAACCTTCTTTTTTTTGCACACGGCGGTGGAGGCCTAAAGCAAAAAGGTTTTATAAAACCCAGCTGAAGGCCTAGGACTGGGGCGACGGCGCGTGTGCCCACAGAAAGGGCTCTGCGTGCCACCTGTGGCACCCGTGCCATAGGTTCGCCAACATGGCTCTAGGTCATATGCTGTTATACTGTTCTCTATGTAAGGGTCCTAGGCAGACCCTTACATATCTTGTCATGAAGAAATTTCCAGGTAGAGCAGCAGTCTCCAACCTTTCCACCTTGGTGGCCTGGTACAGGGTGTGTGTATATGTGAGTGCCTCACATTGGTGCAAGTGGTGGGCGCACGTGCCCTCCACTCATGCAAATGGAGCTTTACACGTGACTGGAGTGTAAAGTGGAGTGGAGCATGAAGTTCCACTCACACGAGCGGAGGATGCTTCTGCTCGTGCACGTTCCATTCACACAAATGGAACTTTGCATGTGAGTACTCTCCATGCGTGAGCACAAATGCCCTCCACTCAAAAGCCTGCCACTAGGACGAGTGGAGCTTCATGCGCAAGTGCCCTCTATTCACATGCAAAGCTCCGTTCACACGAGTGGAGGGCACACGCATCCACCGCTCGCATCAATGGAGCTGTGTATGTGCCTCTGCCACTCACACACACTCACATGTGCCAGGCCTGGCCACCAAGGTGGAAAGGTTGGGGACCGCTGCTCTACCTGGAAATTTCTTCATGACAAGATATGTAATGGTCTGCCTAGGACCCTTATATAGAGAACAGTATAACAGCATATGACCTAGAGCAGACATGTCAAACACAAGGCCCAGGGGCCGGATGCGGCCCGCGAAGTGGTTTCATGTGGCCCATGAAGCCATCCTGGAAACAGTGAGGGAACGGTCCCCGCTGCCTTGGCCCTGGCCCAGGCCGGCCGGGAGCCAATGTACAATTTTGTGGTGGCCAACTATGCTGAAATGCATTCAGTCTTAGCTCCACAAGGCCGTCTGGAAACAGCGAGGAACCGCCCCTGTGCATCGGCCCCACCCCCTGGGTGCATGCTGGGGAGGTGTCACCCTTTATGAGGAATGAAGAAATGCACCATTGCCTGGAAGTGACCAGCAAATGGCCCTCGCCTACTTCACATATCTGACTTGATGGGCTCTGCCCTGGTCCCACCCTTCTGCCAGAGACCCTCAGATCTGTCCCACTCCTGCCCAGGCCCTCACCGGCACCCTTGATGCGAATGATGTAGAGCTGGCCACGCCCACCCAGTAGGCCACACCACTCCATCTACGCCCACACAGTAGGCCGCCCCTCCGCCCCCCCGAGGACAACCGCAATGCTGATGTGGCCCTCAATGAAATTAAGTTTGACACCCCTAACCTAAAGTTTCTATTGAACCATCATCACTTAGAAATAACTGAAGATGCAGCTGGAAAGATGAGGATAAAGTTGGACATTTGGGAGAGTGAAGCAATATTTTCATAAGTTCAAGGTCCAGGTAGAGCAGCGGTCCCCAACCTTTCCACCTTGGTGGCCAGGCCTGGCACGTGTGTGTATGAGTGACAGGGGCATATACACAGCTCCATTGGTGTGAGCGGTGGATGCGTATGCCCTCCACTCGTGTGAACAGAGCTTTGCATGTGAATGGAGGGCACTTGCACATGAAGCTCCACTCGTGCTACTGGCAGGCGTTTGAGTGGAGGGCATTTGTGCTCACACACGGAGAGTACTCACATGCGAAGTTCCATTTGCATGAATGGAGCGTGCACGAGCAGAAGCATCCTCCGCTCGCGTGAGTGGAGCTTCATGCTCCACTCCACTTTACACTCCAGTCACAGGATATATAAGGGTCTGCCTAGAGTCCTTATATAGAGAAGAGTATAACAGCATCTAGTCTAGGGTTTCTATTGGACCATGACCACTTGGAAATAACTGAAGGTGCATTTTAAGGTTACCTTAAGACAGGGGTCCCCAACCTATGGGCTACGGCCTCTTGGCCAGTGGGCCGCAGAAATGGCTGGCTGTTGCACGCATGCAGGGGCATGCATTCCCCACTTGCGCTAGTGCCCACGGCCCCATTTGCGCATGCGCGTGAACAGGGCTGCTAGTGCGGAGCGGGTGTCCGCGGCCCATTTGCACATGCCGCTAGCCTGGGTGGATTGCGAAGCCCGTTTGGGCATGCGTGAATGGCGCCACTAGCCACCGTGGGGGTGTGCGGCCGTTCGTGCATGCACATGGCACCAGCGCATGTTGCATGCCGAATGGGCCCACTAGTACCATGCCAGTGTGCATGGTCCCGTGTGCACGCATGCGTGCACCAATTTTGAAGTTGCTCTCCTTCCCTCCAGTCCGCGAGCCAGGAAAGGTTGGAAACCTCTGCCTTAAAACATCTAAGGACTGCTGTGGAATAGTATCCAACCTAATCAATGTGAAGACCTTACAAAATTTTTAAATTGGAATGGATAAGTATGTGGTTAGAAAGGATCCTTTTAGAAGCAAATGATAAATACTGGGGTGTGACACATTACATAGGCTTGTTTGGAGATCTAAATCCTAGATTTGTTGTTTAAGGGCAGTTCTAACATTATCAAAGTCTAATGTGCACAGACCTTCTATACACCAGGCAAGCAACTCAATTTTATCTAGGGCTTTTTTAAGCTATGATGATTTAAAGTGATCTCTAAATAGTGATGGGGTCAAACCTACAAAGAATAGAATTAACTTTAGTCAGAAGGTGAGACGAAATCATGCTCTGGCATCCATCTAAACTATATTTCTATTTGTAAAATGGCATTTTTGATACTATTTGGAACTATCAACATGGCTCTAATAAACTTATTTTGTTTGGTTTTGATAATATTGAGTTTTGTAGGGAGCGAATTTGGGAACAATAGAGAAGTTGTAGGACTACCTTAGAAGTTGTAGGACTTTGTAGGCTGCAGGAACATTATGGCTCATTTTGAATGGTAAAATCTTACAATAATTGTAGAGGTATGTTGTGCATGCCAGGATAAATTGCACTCCAAGAGATTTATAGGTGCACATCTGTTCAACTGGAGTCCCATTTATTTGCTAGTTGTGGATTTTATGAAAATGGCAAACAAACCCCTTCTAGACGTCCAAATTACACCCAGAAATAAAACTTGTCCAGGTTTACCCTTTCTTGAACTGATTCTCCAGGAATGAGTTGAGGTTCAATTGTAATGTACAAAGAAATGTAGGAACCATCACTCAAATGATGTATGGAATCATATTTTCTGTCAATTTCCATATTTTTCCCTTTGCTATAGCCAAGAAGAATGGGAGGAGTATCAATCTTAAATGTGCCATCAATCTAGATGAAGAGAAACAAACAGTCTTGAGTAAAAATAACAATAGCAGTTAGACTTATATACTGCCTTGTAATGCTTTATAACACTCTCTGGGAGGTCTACAGCTTCAGCATATTGTCCCCAAAATCTGGGTCCTCATTTTACTGACTTCGGATGGATGGAAGGCTAAATCAACCTCAAGCCCATCAGGATTGAACTGGGAAGAGTTAGTCTGCAATACTGCACTTTAACTACTGCACCACCAGGGCTCCTTAAGCATTAATAGTCAAGGATGCTGCAATAAGTTATTTACATGGATGTTTGTGTGTAAAAATGTTTTCTTCAGCACTTACTCTTCCTTGAAAATATATTGTTGTAAATGGTATCCGAACCAATCCAAGCCAGCGCTTTTCCATACAGGTATGGACCCCACCATTTTCTCTTTCACGATCATCCTAAGAAAAAGTCCCCAAAACCCTGATTAACATTTGCAAAAAGAACATGCTGCACTTCCTATTCCTCCTCCTAGAATTCTCTAGAATTTTATGTATTTATTTAATTTGCCAAGTTACAAAGCTGTCCATCTCTCAGTTGTGACTCTGGGTAACCAAAATACAATTAAAACCAACAAATAATAATAGTAGTAACACCATAATAGCAGAATGGCATTCAAAGATAATCCAATCTAGTTAATACATATAAAAAACTCCAAGACGGCAACGGTGAACAGCAACTTCAAGCTTGGCTCTTCTTTTTTACTCTCTATTTTTACTCTCTTTTAGTAATTTTTCTACTTTTAATTTTTAAATTGCACCACTTAAGAGGTCAGCTTTTTACTCCAGCTTTCTACTCCAGTTATAATTTAAAGAATAGGGAAGGATGTGGAGTGGAGCATGAAGTTCCACTCACGCGAGCGGAGGATGCTTCTGCTCGTGCACGTTCCATTCACGCAAATGGAACTTCGCATGTGAGTACTCTCCATGCGTGAGCACAAATGCCCTCCACTCAAAAGCCTGCCACTAGCACGAGTGGAGCTTCATGCGCAAGTGCCCTCCATTCACATGCAAAGCTCTGTTCACACGAGTGGAGGGCACATGCATCCACCGCTCACACCAATGGAGCTGTGTATGTGCCCCTGCCACTCACACACACGTGCCAGGCCTGGCCACCAAGGTGGAAAGGTTGGGGACCGCTGCTCTACCTGGAAATTTCTTCATTACAAGATATGTAAGGGTCTGCCTGGCTGATTCCGGAAGGGGGGGGGTTCCCTCTAAAAGATACAGGGAGTGAAAAAATTATTTGATCCCTGCTGATTTTGTACATTTTCCCACTGATAAAGAAATGATCAATCTATAATTTTAATGGTAGGTTTATTTTAACAGTGAGAAACAGAATAACAACAAAAAAATCCAGAAAAATGCATTTCAAAAAAGTTATAAATTGATTTGCATTTTAATGAGTGAAATTAAGTATTTGATCCCCTATCAATCAGCAAGATTTCTGGCTCTCAGGTGTCTGTTATACAGATAATGAGCTGAGATTAGGAGCACTCTCATAAAGGGAGTGCTCCTAATCTCAGCTCATTACCTGTATAAAAAACACCTGTCCACAGAAGCAATCAATCAATCAGATTCCAAACTCTCTACCATGGCCAAGACCAAAGAGCTGTCCAAGGATGTCAGGGACAAGATTGTAGACCTACACAAGGCTGGAATGGGCTACAAGACTACCGCCAAACAGCTTGGTGAGAAGGTGACAACAGTTGTTGCGATTATTCGCAAATGGAAGAAACACATGTCCAGCTGGGTTTCAGGTTTGGCAGCAGCCAAGACCCCAGGGCAGGGGAGGTAGGGGGCAGTGGTTATCAGAGAGTCTCTTTTGGCTTTCAGGGGCCTTGCTCTACAAATCTCTGGTTGTGGGACCATGTTTCTGTAGTTGGGTACATTGAATCAAATGGGATTGTTGCTGGTATGCCAGTCTCCATGCTGAGCAGCAACCTCCCTGCCTGAGCCATCTTGGGGTTGGTGGTAGAGTTCCCCAGACTTGGTTCTCGGGGACTTCAATCTGCCATTTCTGGGTGCGGCCTCGGAAGCAGCCCAGGAGTTCATAGCTATCATGGGCCTATCCCAGATCATTATTGGCCCAAGTTGGGCCAGTGTCACACACCAGATTTGATTTTCTTGTTGGAGTGATGACAATGTGACCTGGTGGGGGATTTAAGATTCTTTCCCTTGTCATGGTCAGATCATGCCCTGGTATCCCTGAAGCTCTTGTATGCTTCCCCCCCCCCCACAGGGAGACTGGACCCATTCAGATGGTCTGCCCCAGGTGACTGATGGACCCTGATGGTTTCCAGAGGTGTTGCTTCACGGTCCTGCTGAAGCAGTGATGGTGACCTGGAATCTAAGGGTGGCCACAGCTTTGGACAGGATCACGTTCGTGCCATCTCTCTTAACTCAACATTCCCGACCCTTCCTGTGGTTCACAGAGGAATTATGGGTTCTGAAAAGGGGCAAGAGATGCTTAGAGCATCGTAGAGGAAGACAAGGGATGGCTCCAACTGGACACGACTTAGAGCCATTATTAAGGCCTACCTCATGTGGCAAGAGCAGCAAAATACCAGTATTTCACTGAACTTATTGCATCCTCAGAATGCCATCTGGCGGCCCTATTTCAGGTTGCCCGTTCCCTCCTGGGTTGGGGGGCTGGAGTGATCTTTTGCAGGGCTGGGTAGAGGAGTATGTTCAGCACCTGATGGACAAAGTCACTCAGATCCATTCCCATTTGGATCCCATTCATGGAGCTAGTCCATGTGAGATGCCCGTGGAGATTACTTGCCCTGTTATCTGGGAATGGTTTGATCCTGTTGGCTCTGATGAAGTGGACAGGATCTTGATGCTGTCAGTACCATCACCTGTCAGATAGATCCTTGTCCTTCCTGGATGGTGAAATCCTCCAACATGGTGACTAGCAGGTGGGTCCAGGCAGTGATTAATACATCACTAGAGGAAGAGACATTTCTGATGCGTTTAAGTTCACTTCCTCCTTAAAAAAAACCATCACTGAATCCCACCTGCCTGGTCAATTTTTGTCCAGTTCCCAACCTTCCATTTTTAGGAAAGTGGTGGCCTGGCAGTTGCAGAAGGTCCTGGATGAAACAGATTATCTGGACTCCTTTCAGTCAGGATTCATGTCCGTTATGGGACAAAAATGGTATTGGTCGTGCCTGTCGATGATATCTGGCAAGAGCAGGATGGGGGTAGTGCTCTCCTTGATCTCTCTGTGGCTTTTGATACCATTGACCATGGCATCCTTTTGGGTCAGCTGCAGGAGCTGGGGCTGGATGGCACAGTCTTGCGCTGGTTCAGCTCCTTTCTCTGGGGCTGGTCCCAATCGGTGTTGGTGGGGAGTGAGAGGTCCAATCACTGGCCACTATTTTGTGCTGTAGTACTCTCTCCACTTCTTTTCAATCTATATGAAACCACTGGGCGAGATCATCTATTATCAAGGGTTGAGGTAACTACAGTATGTCAATGACACCTGACTATTTATTTCCACTCTTGGTGACCTACCCTCTTGCAGTGCTTGGAGGCTGTGGGGGCTTGGATGGGGGAAAATAGGCTTCCAAAGACTGAATGGCTTTGGATATACAGGGCTCCAGGATCTGGGACATTGTCATCTTTGATTCTGGATGGGGTGGCACTGCCCGAGACAAATCTGGTCTTTGGCTATGCCGGGGGGGGGGGCAGATGGCAGCACAGGGAGCTCGGGGCCTTGGGTGGCAGGCCCCCTGCCCAGCCCTCAAGCTCCTGAGGTGCCGAGACCCACGGCCCAGCACCGCTTCCCAGGGGAGCCTGGCCGCACATGGGGCAGCTCCAGGGCTGGGCTCAGGCAGAGCAGGGAGAGGAGTCCTAGCTGCCTCTTGGAAAATGGGTACTCCCCACCCTTCCCATATGCCAGGACCGTTAGGGGTATGGCGGCGGGCGAGAGGCTCATCCTGCGTGTGCGGCAGAGCTGGAGGATGAAGTTGGACAGCGGGGCCAAGCAGGTAGGGGCTGCAGTGTGGCACTGACGGTGACCAGCTGGGCTGCCTCGCCATAGCCCACTGTCCGTCTTTGCTTGCCTGCACCTGCCGCGACTGGGATGGGATGAGCAGTTGCCCAGCACGACTGGCAGGCTGAATCCCCATGCCCCTGCCTCCACCTGCTGCTTGGAGGGCCAGTCCGGTGACTGTGGTGCTCGGATCCCCCATCCATCTTTGCTTGCCTATACACACCGCGGCTGGGATGGGGTGGGTGGGCAGGCACCCTCCATGTCCAGCAGGCCAGATCGCATGTCTCCTCCCCTGCCACTTGGGGGGCCGACCCATTTGCCGCAGCACTTGGACCCACCTACACTACACGGGCTGAGGGACCCCAGGGTGTGCTGGCCAAAGGGCAGCTGAAGGGCTGCGGCTGTGGCTGCTGCCAGGCCCTGCACACCCACTGTCTCCTGGGCATGCTGGAGGGGGGGTGCTTGGCTGGGCTTGGGTGGCTGGGGCCGGTCCCTCGCCATTTCCAGGGTGGCCCCACAAGCCGGATCTGGGTCCATCGCCCGTCAGCCTTGAGTTTGACATGTCTATTATAGTGGAAATAGGAGGAGGAAGGAGTATTAGATGTGAATTATTTATAAAATAATAACAAAGATTAGAGCTTCTGTAGCAGAGATAAATTCCTTGTATATCTAATCACACTTGGCCAAATAAGGCTATTCTGTCCTGTTCTGTCCTATCCAAAAATCTATTCAATACATAAAATCAGAACAAAGATTCCTGTGTTCACTGGTGAAAATAGTTCCAATATGTTTCCAGTGATGCACCCACAGTTACCAGCACTCTAAAGAGCAAAACTTTAAAGTGCTTCTTTATTTTAATCCTTCCGTTCCTCTTCCCCTCACAGAAAGTGCTTGAATGTTCAAACTACTGACCTTCAGAATATCCAGCCTGGATATCCTGCAGAGAACACTTTGCTTTTTAGATCTGATTATTCTGTACCTGGGGCTCCATTTGGTGAGTATATCTAATCCCATGTTCCAGCACTTTTCATTTTGATTTCTCAACAGACAGGGGCAAGAGAATTTTTCAGATGATTTGCTCACCTCTAAGATATCATGCAGTACTTCATCAAAGATGTTAATGAAAATGTCATCCTTCACTGACTGCAGACTGGAGATGCTATAGTCATTGTTAGAAACTCTGTAACAATATTTAAAAACAGAGATACAGTACAAATATAATTTGCCATGCAATCAGCATGACAAAGGCTTGTTTTCTCTTTCCTTCTTCCCTATTCTCCAAGACTAGCTCAATTTTTATTATGATTTCATCACAATACAAAAATGTATTATCCTGTTCCATTAAAAGGGTTAGTAGAGTATTGGAGAGTTCAGAGGTTTGACTCCCACCCCAATCAGAATCCCAATCTTTCATTCCGATGCCAACAGAAGCTATCTCATTCAATAAGGGAATGATAAAAAATGCCAAAAGCTGGAAAGGGTAAGTGATATGTTAGTAGAATCAAGATCTGTAGCAGGATGAAGCTTTGCCCACTCTTCAGCCATGTTTTCAAACTCAGTTCCTTTGTGATCTTTTACAGAAGAATACAAAGCCAGTTTGTTATATTACTGGACACTTACTGGGAATTCATCTAAAGCAGGGATTCCCAACCAGGGGTGCTTGCAGCCCCTGAGGGTGTGAGACGATATTCCAGGGGGTGTGAAAACTTGGGTTTTCAAAATTATAGTGTATATGCATAATTTGTTGCTGTTATTTCGAAGGGGTTGTTGCTGTTATTTTGTAAGGGGTGCGAGAATATATCAGAAGCGTTCTAGGGGTGCGGGGTATAGAAAAGGTTGGGAACCACTGATCTAAAGCAATTGAGATTTTCACACAAGATTTTCATTTGCCACTTTGTGAGGTACAGAATGAAATGCTACATAACAGGGGTAGGTAACAGGGGCAAGGTCTTTCCAAGTTTGGCTTAAAATAACAAAGACCAAATCAAAATCTCCCCCAAGAAGGAGAAGGAGAGGGAGGGGGAGGAGAAGGGGGAGAAGGGAGAGGGGAGGGGGGGAGGAAAAGAGGGAGATGAAGATGGAGNAAGAAGAAGAAGAAGAAGAAGAAGAAGAAGAAGAAGAAGAAGAAGAAGAAGAAGAAGAAGAAGAAGAAGAAGAAGAAGAAGAAGAAGAAGAAGAAGAAGAAGAAGAAGAAGAAGAAGAAGAAGAAGAAGAAGAAGAAGAAGAAGAAGAAGAAGAAGAAGAAGAAGAAGAAGAAGAAGAAGAAGAAGAAGAAGAATCAGCTGTGTCCAATGCCCTGGCTTTTCCCACCCAATGCAGTTCTTCTCCAATGGAGATCCATTCACACTTTGTGAGATCCATTCACACCTAAATGGAAGTTCCAGCTCTTCACTCCAGTTTGGGTTGGACCCTTCTGCGGTGGTCGTCCGACAAACTGTTCGCTGGAAAGAAACCTCTACAAAAGGCCGAATTGAAACCTACAATTAAACAGAACTTAAAGCTTTGATATGTTAGCTGAGATGCAAAATTCTGATACATCAAACTACATTTTCCAACTGAAAATAGAAACTTTAGATACTTCCAGTGTATTGTAAACATATATTAAAATAAATATATAAATGGTTACTTTTACAGCCATACAGGATACTCTGAAAACATTTTCCAGGGTCAAAATTTTGTACTTCATGTAAATTTGGCTGTTTCAAAATAGTATAATATTTTATTGTTTGATTACTTATTCAATACTTGTTTCTAACATTCTGTGCTTCTAACACTTAACATTAATAAAATTTATCGGAACACCAAAGATTTTTTAAAAAATATTTCCATTTAGTGTTCAAAGTTTATAAAATACATTTTCTCCAAATCAAATAACGTAGACAATGAATAGACTAACTGGAAATATCTTTATTTACAAAGGGAAGTCTCCTGGAAAAAGTCTTTGAAAGCTTTCCAATTCAAAATTTACCAAAAAGACTACATCACTATTGAGAATTTACAATTTTCCCCAAGAATGAAAAGTGCACAATCAAAACTGTGTAAGAATAAATACATTTCGTTTAGCACAGTCCGTCAATGGGTGTGTTTGTTTATCGAATATAGGCAGTGAGAATTGTCTTTTTCTTGTTTTTGGTGGCAGGATTGATCCAACAAAGATACTGTTATGATTTCAGTGCTAGGCAGATGTTAAAATAAATCGAAACATCAGGTATTTCATTTGCACATTACTCAGATGGGGAGACCCAAATCTATTACTTTCTGATCAATATATGGAGCACTATATGTAAACTGATATTATTTAACAAGCTAGAAAGAAAAAAAACCAGAAACATTTTTTCAGTAAAGTTATATACATTCTTATGAAAATGTTATTTAAATGCATTGGTAAATAGTATTTAAATATATTAAAGAATCTACTGGAGTTGGGCAGGCAATATAATAATTTAATTAGGAATATTTATTCTATACTGATGGTTACCTACAGCATAGAAGAATAATATACTGCCACTAGAAGCATTAAATCTATTTTTGAGTATTAGCAGCTATATTTATCAATTTCACAGAATGAACTGCTCAAGGATAGTGGAATGCTGATCCCTATACATAAAAAAAGAATATGGATATTGCTATTATTCAACTATTTATCCATTCATCCACTCCAGGTTCATGGCATTGTAAGGTACCTGGCTAAATGTCCAGTCCATACTGTGGTTGGGGCTGTGTGGAGTTGCAGAAGCAACAAACATCTCATTGGAAGCCCATGATGATTTACACGGCTGCTGAAGTTTGCTTTACAAAAAATTATAAAAAATGTCAATAAACTTCCAATAGGATTAAAAAAAATAAAAGAAAAAATAAGTACAAATTTTGCAAAAGTGCTGGTGATATTTGCACAGCAATAATACAAATAAATTATTTCCCTTCCCTCTTGCTTTTGCTATTTTTTCAATTTGCACATATACACTCCACCCACCCAACCCCCCAAAACAATTTGGTTCGTTATGAACCAGTATAGGTTTACTTCCCCCGTACAGAGATATTCGTTACTTATATACTATACTGCTGATCTCTGTAACAGTTAAAATGTAGTAAATGTGAATCAATTAAAAAACCAATAACTCACTAAATTATTACAATACAAAGATAAGTTGTAATAGCAGTGATAATGAAAAATAAAAATAATAATGGAATTAAAATAATAATAACGATGCCATGTAAGCATTTCAAGTGAAATAAATTAAAGATGGCAAGAACCAACTGTTAAACTAAATACTCTTCAGAGATGTTCTATCTCACGGGTGTCAAACTCGATTGTGTCACGTGACGTATCATGACATATCGTGATTTTTGCCTTTGTGGAGCTGGGGTAGGTGTGGCCTGCACGTGACACGTCCAGCCCACGGGCCGCCAGTTTGACATCCCTGCTCTATCTTATCTCAGTAGGTCCTGGAACAAAAGAAAAAGGTATTCTACCAGGTTGGAACAATAACTGGAAAACATTATCTCCTGTGGCCTCCCATTCCCCTTATTTCACAAAATTTGCTTTTTTTTTTGTCTGTAAAAAGGGGTGTTCAACTGCTAATTATCCCAAATATTGATGATAATCTATAGCATCTGCTGATCTAATAATCATCAGAAATCTAATGAAATATTTTTGATTCTATATAAAATAGGTTTTGAAAAATCCTGAGAGGTTCACATATGATGGTTGGTGAAAATGACCTTAGGATACAGGAGGAAAAGCCAGTCAAGGCAATCGTTACACAAAAGAGATTTCAGCATGCAGCAGGAATGGGGGCCGGGCAATATCTTGGAAAGGACCTTCCCTAGTTTTGTGGAAAGTACAAGACAGTGGGGGAAGGGAGAGATGTGCTTTCAGACGTGCAAGCTGGATGCCATGCTCTTGAGGCAGTCCAGATGAGAAATGAAAACCATGAGTATTAACACTACTTCTGTTACAGGTAGTCTTCAACTGATGACCACAATTGAGTCCAAAATTTCTGTTACTAAGCAAGACATTTGTTAAGTGAGTTTTGCCCCATTTTATGACCTATCTTGCCACAGTTATTAAGTGAATCACTACAGTTGTTAACTTAGTAATACTGTCAAGCTTGAAGTGTGTGCACAATATTGCTGCCATTACAGGTTCTTAGCTTGCCAATGCAATCGGAGGGGGGGGGAGGAGTAATAGAGTAGAATAAAGCTGGAAGGAACCTTGGAGGTCTTCTAGTCCGGCCCCCTGCTCGAGCAGGAGAACCTATACCATTTCAGACAAATGGCTATCCAGTCTCTTCTTAAAAACCTCCAGTGATGAAGTGCTGACGATTTCTGAAGGCAAGCTGTTCCACTGGTTAATTGTCCTCACTGTTAGGAAATTTCTCCTTAATTCCAGGTTTCTTCTCTCTTTAATTGATTTCCAACCATTGTTTCTTGTCTTGCCCTCTGGTGCTTTGGAGAATAGTTTGGAGCCCTCTTTTTTGTGGCAGCCCCTCAAATACCAGAATACTGCTATCATGGACTAGCCAAACCCAAGTCCTGCAGCCATTCTTCATATGTTTTAGTCTCTGAACTTTTTCCAAGGTCTCAACATCTTTTTTTTTCCAATTTTTTTTATTAATTTTGAAATATCCCCCCCACTTACAAATATAAATGTAAACATTAATATTGCAAAACAGCCCGGTAACCCCCCCTCCCTACGTCCGCCCCCTTTTCTCCTCCCCTACGTCCGCCCCCTTTTCTCCTGCCCTACGTCCGCCCCCTTTTCTCCTCCTTCAGCCTCCCTACACATCCCCCCTCCTTCCCTCTCCTCTTCCTACGGGCACGGTTTGGGGGCGCTAACCGAGCATTAGCTCGGCAGCACCCCCTCCCCGCATCCGCCCTCTTTTCCACTACCTACCTACTTCCCTCCTATCTCTCCTCTCCCTCCCTTCGGACACGGTTTAGGGGTGTTAACTGAGCACCTTCTATAATTCTCCATACATCAATACTCCTAATTTAATACTCATTTCTACGTTAATCTACCCTCCCTCTCACCCCCCCAGACTTCCCAGAACTGATTACAGGGTTAAACACACATCATCCCAAGTCTAAATATTACTACCCAAATATAAAGCAATCAAGTATAAACATACTTTAACTCAAATAAAAACAATCAAATATAAGCATATAAACATATAAACTCTAAGCATATAATCTATCCATCTTCCCCAAGTTAATCTTTGCCATTTCTGCAATTCAAATATGCGGAAATCTTTACCATTTCTTCAAAATCATTTCTTAATTCAAATCTTCCACCAACCCTTACAAAATAAACTTTATGAATCTATCCTCCCGGATCTCTTCAATCTCGCTCCTCCCACTGGCTCTGAAACGGACGAGTATATTACAAATTAAGTCCTTTTTGCTGCTCTTTCTCCTTACATTTATATACACTCTTTAAAATTTCTTCAAATAATAAAATATTCTCTTTCATTTTTACGATAAGTTCTGATAACATATCCCCAAGTCAACAAATTATTACTCAAACATTTCTTCCATTCTTTTAAATCACATTATTAATAATAGATCAACCATTTACAAATTATATCCCATGTATCCAATAATATTAACTAGTTTATAAGTTCTCCTTATGTGAACTCTACTTCAGTCTTACAAAACAAATAGTTCCTTATAAGAAACCTCCAATAATTAAATACCTTCAATCCTTTAAAACAGTATAAATTTCTTACAAACTTATCACCTTATTTTTATATTATTTCAAATAATGAAGTATTCTCTTTCTTTTTTTGTGACAAAGTCAAACCATTAATATTCCAAGTCAGAAGTTTTAGAAGTGTAAAACTTCCAGAGCATTCCATATAATTCTGTCCTCCCGGATCTCTTCAATCTCGCCCCTCCCATCAATTCTGAAACGGACGAGTATGCTGTAAGTTGAGTCCTTTTTGCTGCTCTTTCTCCTAAATATCTCTTACATCTGATAGCATATCCCCGGATAATTCAACAAACTGATGCATATCTTCCATTCTTTTAAATCGCGTTGTTGGTAACAAGTCCACCTTCAAAACCGATAAGTAAATATCCTTTGCCTTTTGAATTATATTCAATATATAATGTATCTGAAATCTCTGCTGGTGATAGGATCTTCTGGAAGAATAGACAGCAACATCTCTAGACATATTTCCCTGACATGCGACCCCTAAATTTACTCTATAAACTTTTTCTCTCAAAATTTCTTCAGGGTCGCACGCCAGAATCACAGCCAGATCTATCACAGCCCCCTCTCTCAGCTTTTCCTGCTCTTTCAATCCTCTTCTCAAGGCATCCAGGTCTTTGTTTTGTAAAATATCATTCTGAACTATTTCCACAGCATCTTCTACTTTTACGAGTCTGTCCTCCATCCCTTCAGCATTTTCAGATAATTCATCCGCCTGTCCCTCTGTACGATCTGCATGAACTGTAAAACCTTGAAAAACAAGTGCTATGTTTTCATATAATCCCTCTATTATCTTTTCCAAAAAATCCTCAATTTCCATTTTAGTTTGTATCAAAGCATCCTGTAGATCTGTAAGTATAATTGACGGAGGGAATGAAAGTAAAGGCATCTTGAATTAAGACTATTGTAGAATTTGTATAACTAGAAATAAAATCGCAGCTTTAGAAAAAGCAGAAGTTCCCAATACATTTTTTCAAAACTTCTTCTGAATATAATTTACTCACAAAACAAGAGATACAAATTATGTAGAAGAAAAGAGAAAACTTGAACTTTCAGTAAACTAGAAAAATCACAATGTATCTCAGACCATTCAGTAACCGGAAGGAGAGTGAAAGTTTTTCTTAGCAACGCCATTCAATACAAAGAAACGGCAATTCCGCAGCCATTTTCTTCTTACTTTAGTTTTATACAAAATAAGGAAGATACTATAATATTTTCTGAGTTAAAGTCTTAAAACATCTAAAATCCAATCCTCCTGGTCAGTTCCGTCTGCTTGTAATTTTACTCACAATCTCAGGTTCTTTAAATAGCAGATGTGGAAGCTGCGTCTGGTTTTGCTCCTAAAAAGAAAGGAACAAAGGCACCATGGGGTGCGGAGAAAAAGCCCAGACTCCGAGAGAACTTTCACCTTTCTATCCCCCGACAAAAAAAACGGAGGAGAAAGGGAGCTCAATCTCTATCCGGGCAAGCTCACCCCTCCCTCTTTGCCCGAAGGACGAGGTTCCAAGCCGAGAAACAGCTAATGTCCGCTGTTTCTTCAGGCTTTGACGCAACCCCAGGCGGGCGGCTAAAAAAAGCCGCCATCCCCGTAGCAGTCTCCACAGGAAGTCCCCAACACCTTTTCTGTAGTATGGTGATCAAAATTGGTTGCAGTATTCCAGGTGTGGTCTTACTAGGGTTTTATAAAGTGGTACTAATACTTCGCGTGGTCTTAATTCTATGCCTCTGTTTATACAACCCAGGATTGTATTAGCTTTTTTGGCTGCTGCTGCATACTGCTGGCTCATAGTCAAGTGATCGTCCACTAGGACTCCAAGGTCCCTTTCACAGTTGCTGTTTTTGAGCCAGGTCTGTACTTGGACCTTTGATTTTTCCTGCCTAAATGTAAAACTTTGCTTTTTTCCACATTAAAATTCATTTTGTTGGATAGGGCCCTTTGTTCAAGTTTGTCAAGATCTTTTGGTATCCTGAGCTTGTCTTCTGGGGTGTAGGTTATTCCTGCCAGTTTAGTGTCATCTGTAAATTTGATGAGTTCCCCTTCTATTCCCTCATCTAAGTCATTAATGAAGATATTGAAGAGTACTGGGCCTAAGACGGAGCCTTGTGGTACCCCACTGTTTACTTCTCTCCATATGGATGTAGTACCATTGAGGACTACTTGCTGAGTACAGTTTGTCAACCAGCTACAGATCCATCTGTTGGTGATGTTGTCTATCCCACCTTTTTGTAGCATACTAAGCAGCAGGTTGTGATCTACTTTGTCAAATGCCTTATTGAATTCTAAATATACTATGTCCACAGCATTTTGCTGGTCTACTAATTTAGTCATTTTATCAAATAATGAAATAAGATTGGTTTGGCATGATCTATTTTTGACAAACCCATGCTGGTTACCAGTTATAACTTTGTTTGCTTCTAGTTGTTCACAGATCTGTTTTTTGATTATCTTTTCCAGGATCTTCCCAGGTATTGATGTTAGACTGATTGGTCTGTAGTTTCCTGGGTCTGTTTTTTTTCCATTTCTTGAAGATGGGAACCACATCAGCCCTTTTCCAATCATCAGGTACTGCCCCAGTGCTCCAGGATTTTTGAAAGATATGGTGCAATGGTTCTGAGATAACATCTGTCAGCTCCTTCAGAACTCTGGGATGTAATCTGTTGGGTCTTGGTGATTTATATTCATCAAGGTTGGATAAGTATTCTCTTACTATTTTCTTGTTTATTTTAATTTTTGTTTGTAGTTGGTCTTTTGCAGTATGTTGGGCTTTAATTTCTTTTTGTGTGAAGACTGATGCAAAAAATGAGTTAAGCAGCTCTGCTTTCTCCCTATTGCCTGTTACCTCCTTGCCATTTTCTCTCTTTAGTGGACCTACAGTTTCCTTGACATTTTTCTTGTTATTAATAAGTTAAAATAAACTTTTTTTTATTGTCCTTGATTTCTGTTGCAAGTCTTTGTTCATTCTGAGCCTTTGCTTTCCTGACTTTATCTTTGCATGTTCTGGCTGTCAGCTGATAATCAGCCTTATTTACGTGTCCCTCTTTCCATTTTTTGTACTTGTCCTTTTTGTCTTTCAGTTTTTCAGAGAGAGCTTTGTGTAGCCATGCTGGTTTCTTCTTGAATTTCTTGTTTTTCAGTGGTATTGTGCTGCACTGGGCTTTTATGATCATAGTTTTCAGAGTTTCCCATGCTTCTTGCGTTGTTTTCCCCTTCAGGATTTTCATCCATGAAATCTTTCCTAGGTTCTCTGAGTTTGTTAAAATCAGCTCTTTTGAAGTTTAAGACTCTGGTTGGATTATTTTTTATTGCTTGTGTTTGCATTATATTGAATTTTAGCATGACGTGGTCACTTTCACCCAAGGTTCCGACAACTTTAATTACCTCTATCACTTCTTCTCGATTAGTAAGAATTAGGTCCAGAATAGCTTTACTTCTAGTTCCCTTATTTACCTTTTGGGTGACAAAATTGTCAGTTAGGTTGGTTAAGAATCTGTTTGATCTCCCACTCACTGCAGAGTTTGACTCCCAGTTGATATATGGATAATTGAAGTCTCCCATTACTACTGTGGTATGCTTCCTACATACATTTGTTAACTGGTTGGCAAAGAGTTCTTCTATTTGTTCTTGTTGGTTGGGTGGCCTGTAATATACACCTATGGCAATGTCACTTTTCCCCCCTTTTATATTGACCAATATACATTCTGGAGGGATTTTATCTTTGATCACGTGCATTTCTGTAGATATGTAGTGTTCTCTTACATATAGTGCAACTCCCCTTCCTCTTTTTGTAGTTCTGTTTCTTTTGAACAATTTGTATCCATCCATCAGTACATTCCAGTCATGGGTTTTGTCCCACCAGGTTTCTTTAATGCCAACTATGTCATACCTGCCCTCATATACTATTGCTTTTAGTTCACCGTTTGTTCCCCAATCTTTGAGCATTTGTATATAAGCATTTAAGACCTTTATGCCTGTCTGTGGGTATGTTTCCTGCATCTCCTGATTGTTGTTGGAGTTTTTCTTTTTTCTCATCACTCTAAACCTCATTGTTTGATTTGTTTTCTTGGGGTTTATGACTGGTTTTGTGTTCTAGAGATTCTAAAGATTGGTCAGCCTTCCCTCTCAATTTTAGTTTAAAGCCCTCCTGATGAGTTGGGCCAGTCTTTTTCCGAGTACATTTTCCTGTTTTCATGAGGTACAGTCCATCCTTTGCCAAGAGTCCTTCACATAGAAAATGCAGTCCATGGTCCAGGAAACCAAAGCATTCTTGGCGACACCAACCCTTTAGCCAGTGGTTTATTTCTAGAATTATTTTTTCTCTTAATGGGGGTTGGCCTTTTGTTGGGAATACTGATGAGAACACTACTTGTGTTCCTAGCTCCTTAACTTTATTGCCTAGTTGCTTATAATCTCTCAATGTTGTACTCATGTTCTTTGTTGTGTCATTCGTCCCGATGTGAAGGAGGAGAAAGGGTAGTAATCTGTGGACCTAATTATTTTGGTTAGGTTCTCGGCCATATCTTTGATTTTTGCTCCAGGGAGACAACATATCTCCCTGGTTTGTATGTCCAGTCTGCAGATGGCTGATTCTGTTCCTTTGAGGATAGAATCTCCTATTACCAACACTCACCTTCCTTTTTTGGATGATGCTGTCTGGGGTGCTTTTCTGTTTGTCTCATGTGTGTTTGTTGATATGACTCTTTTAGGGATGTTTGGTTTTGTTTCTTTGCTAGATGTCTGCATGTTTTCTTTGAGGGGGAGGTTATGGGTCTGGGTATTTCCATCTAGGGGGAGAAATTGATTGCTCAGTTTTAATGGGGCTGCTTCTGGTTGGGTTATATTGGGCAGTAGAGGTTTGTTAGATGTGTGCTGTTTCTTTCTTTGGTTATTGTGTTTCCTTCTGTGTGTGACATACCTCCATTTGTCTTCCTCCAAGGGTTTATCTGGAGGGTTAAATCCTCTGGGAGTTATTTGTTCATTATTTGATTCGGTTTGGGTATAGTTTTCTTTTGTGGGTTGGAGTTTGGCTACAGTTGCCTCTAAGTCACTTACTTTTTCCTCTAGTAGTTCACTTAGTTTACATCTAATGCATGTTTAATTGGGGTGTTCTTTGGGCAAAGGCACATACATGGAACATGTATTGCATACCACAATAGTATCAGTTACCTGTTCCATGATTTTGTTGCTTGAAAATCCCTCTTTTTTGGTTGGTGGGTGTGCTTTCCTGTTAGCCTTGTTTCTTCCTTCTGTTCCACTTAATTGTGCCTATTTTTTTCCCTATCCTTTATTCTGCCTCTTTGTGCTCGTTTTTCTACCTTGTTGTTTATTTAACCTTCTTACTGTTATGTTAGTTTTATTTATTCTTTTCTTCCCTCTATTTTTAAAAAGGTTTTGACCTCCAATTCCTCCCTACCTTATTATTTAAGATTTACCTTGTGTCAGAATCCAGTTATATTTCATTTCTATCTATCTACTCTGATATAAAACCAATTCTTACTCTCTTCTGGATTCTGTCATACTACGGAAGGGGAGGAGGGTAAGCATGGGGGTTTTATGACTCTCACTTCCTTCATTAACTACAAAGTGACTGGTTGTTTATTCTCTTCGAGATGACTAACCATAACAATGCGGCCATCGTCTTTCATCCTACTCCCTCTGAAGTTCTCCCCTTTGCCGGCAGTGAGGGAAAAGGGGGGGGGAATGCAACACCTGGAATCTGGAAAAAGAGAAAATGAGTGATCGTGCCGATGGAGCGGACTGACGGATTGAATCGCCCGGAAGAACTGTGGGGTGGGGGCTGCTTGGGAACACTTTAAAACATTGAATGGTGGGAGAGGATTCCCCAGATCCTGTCTAGCATGCCTGCAATCAATTTCTCTTAATAAAGATTCCTGTTGGAAGAGACATTCCAAGAGTTCTGTCTTCTTAAGATGTGAAATTGACAGGATCTGCAAAATTAGTCCACCTGGAAGGGAGAACCTTGCCGGGGGACTTTGCAAAAAATACCATGTCAGACAACGGAGCAGGGAAGGGAGAAAGCCCCCCAGAGAGGGAGCAACTGCCCCGACTGAAAACCTGCCAGATATTGGGATCTGAGAGGTCAAATTCCTCAGGAGAAGAGGTGGTGGAGACGCGTAACCACAAACCTTGGTGGTCAATGGGCGTTGGAAAGAAAGGCGAATGGGGAAAGAAATCAAGAAAGGTGAGCCTGAGACGGGGGGCCAACCAACCAGAATGGAAGCAGGAGATGGGGAAATCCCTGTACGCAAGCGAAGAGGAAGAAAGCTGGGCACCGCACTTGAGCTGGATCCTAGAGAAAGCTATCAACTTGATGAAGAGAACCCTCAGCTCCCTAGGAGAGGAGAATTCTGAGCCCAGCAGCCGCACCAGCTCCTGGAGCCGCAACTGGAGAGATACTGAGGGGGAATTGGAACCTGCAGCCCCGGGGACGCCCACTGATCCAGTAGTCACCACTCCCCCCGACCCGCAGATGGTGATCTGGATGGAAGACAATACCACCGACAACAAAAGCACCGATCCATTCAAAGACTCCCGCTGCTGGACGCGAGATTCAAGGGGGAGCAGACATGCTTGAGATTTTTCCTAACCCAAGTCCTCAGCTACATGGAGGAATACGGACGGCACATCCCTAGCGACAAAGCCTGTATCCGGATCGTGCAAGCTGCTTTGGACGGGCCGGCCGCAGATTGGGTGGTGAATTTGCATGACTCCATTGCCCCAGAGCTCAACGACTTCAACCATTTCATGTCCTCTCTGAGAAAGCGATTTGAGGACCCCTGGCTGATCGCAAAGCCGCAAAAGGATCAAAACGATGAGGCAAGGCAAATGCCCGGTAGCCTAATATACACAAGAATTCCGGGCCATTGCCAGCAAACTGAACTGGCCGGAAGACATCCTCCTTAGCCATTTCAAAGACGGCCTAAATTACGACCTATATGACGCTTGCCTGCCCCGAGGGGACCCACACCAACTCGATGAATAGTACGTCCTGGCAGAGGAAGCAGAGATTGACTTACTGAAGAGGCACCGCCAAGGAAAACAATGGAGCCGCTCACCACCTGAGTCGACGCGTGAACCAGTGAAACCATCGGCTATGGCCAAGAAGCAAATGGGTTGTTTCAAATGGAGGAGAGAGGGGCATCGGGCTGTAGAATGCCGCTCGAAAGTCCCCCAGCACAACCCAGACAGATCACCGGCCAGCAAATCCGGGAAGTCTCCAGCTAAGCCAAAAGAATCTGCCATGAGAGTGATGGAGGCTGTGGAATCCCCTACCTCTGCCCATCGTGGGGAAAGAACTCCAGCCTACACCGCAGGGCCGGTGGATGCCTCAGACGACAGCTCAGAGGGCGAACCCCTGGTAAGTGGACCCATCGCACCCATCCTCAAGAAAGTGACTGTATTAATTCCCTCCATGCCCGAAGCTGTCAAGGTGAAAGCCTTAATAGACTCTGGCTGTACCCGCTGCCTCATTAGCCTGACACTAGTGGGGAATCTGGGCATTCCGTTGAGGAGGCTAGAACAACCAATTTCATTTGGCCAGTTACATGGGTCCATAACAGGAGGGGTGCCAGCTACCTTAGCCACTTTACTAATCCACCTCTCCCTGGGAACCATGAGGAAGACATAACGTTTGTAGTGACCCCAGGCATGGAATGCCAGATGATTCTAGGGATGGAATGGTTAAAGAAATGGAACCCCTGGGTAAATTGGAGGATGGCAGAAATCAATTTCCCAAAAGGGGACCCTATGGACTTAAAACCCTAAGGGGATCTACCAAAATTAAGAATGGAAAAAGCATCCATGGGAGAAGAAAAGGGGCTACCAGAAATATCAGAGGAATAAAGAGATCTTGCTGAAGTTTTCAGCGAGGAGAGGGCGGATGAGCTTCCCCCCAAACAACCCACGGACTGTACCATAGAATTCAAGCCCTGAGCAAAACTCCCAAATCCCAGATTATACTCCATGAGCCCAAAGGAGGAGGAGGAAATGGAAAGATTCATAAAGAAAAACCTAGAAAGGGGGTTCATTGAACCAGCCAAGCCTAAAGTGGCCGCTCTGGTCCTCTTTAGGGAAAAGAAGGACGGCTCTTTACGCTTATGCGTGGTTTATAGGCTCCTAAATACAATCAGTGAAAGCAACCTATATCCCCTACCCCTCATGAAGGACATGTTATCACACCTATCGAAAGGAATTTTTTTTTACTAAACTAGATCTAAGGGAAGCGTACTACTGCGTAAGAATTAAGGAAGGGGATGAATGGAAAACCCCATTTAACTGCCCAATGGGGTGCTACCAATTCAAAGTCTTGCCATTTGGATTACAAGGGGGACCCGCAGTATTTATGCAATTAATCAATGAGGTACTAAGAGAGCACCTACTTAAGGGGGTTCTGGTTTACTTAGACGACATCCTTATCTTCACCGAATCAAAAGAGGAACATGTCAACCTAGTCAGACCGGTTTTAAAGAAACTGCGAGCCGCCCACCTCTATGCCAAACTATTGAAATGCGAATTCCACCAGGAAAGAATAGACTACCTAGGTTATCGCATATCCTCACAGGGCATTGAAATGGACCCAAAGAAGGTCAGAGCAGTATTAGAATGGGCACCACCTCGCACAAGAAAGCAACTGCAAAGTTTCCTGTGTTTCGTAAACTTTTACCACCAATTCATTCCCTCATTTGCCCAGATAGCCCTGCCCCTCACGAACTTACTAAAAACGAAGGGAGCATGCTCAGTAAAACCTAGCCAGCCACTAAAATGGACAATGCAGCGGCGTTTGAGAGATTAAAGAGACTCTTTTCTGTCGAACCAGTACTGAGGCACCCAGACATGGATAAGCCCTTCGTAATACAGGCGGATGCAAGTGATGTGGTAGTGGGGGCTGTACTATTACAAGAAAACGACGAAGGGGTATTGCAACCCTGTGTGTATACATCCAAGAAACTAACTGAAACGGAATAGCGCTGGCCCGTGTGGGAGAAAGAGGCATATGGGATACGTTGGTCATTACTCACATGGTGCCAGTTCTTTGAAGGCAATAAAGTCCCTTTCCAGGTGTGGACAGACCACAAAAATTTGGAAGCCTTGAAAACACCCAGGAAGCTCAACCCCAAGCAAGCCCGCTAGTCCCAGCATTTTCACCAATTCCACTTTACGCTCAAGCATTTGCCAGGGGAAAAGAACTTCCTGGCAGATGCACTATCTCGCATGCCCCAATATAACAGCATGCGAGCCACCGACTCTAAACCGATGATGGTGGAATCACAACTGGCAGCGCCAGTAACCACCAGAGCCCAAGCTAAATTAAAACCTCAGCTGGGTAGCCAAACCGGAATTGAATTCCGGAAAAGTTTGGAAACAGATGAATGGTTCCAGAAAAATAAACACGTGTGCACAATGAAAGACGAGCTGCCTTGGGTGGGGGAAAAGTTATATATACCAACAACCCAAACAGTCACATTCATGCAGCTTTGCCACGACACAAAATCAGCATGATTTGTGAAAACATTACACTTAATTAAACGGCAATTTTGGTGGCCATCCATGAAAAAGGACATAGAAAGTTACGTGGCCAGCTGCCCAAAGTGTGCAACTGCCAAGAGGTTGCAAGGGAAATTGCCCGGACTGTTACAACCAGTGGCAAATCCCTCACCCCCCTGGAGGGAAATAGCCATGGATTTTATAGTGGAATTACCAGAAAGCAATGGAAACACTGTCATCTGGATGGTCACGGACTTGTTTTCCAAACAGGTGCACTTTATCCCTTGCCAAAAGATTCCCACCGCAAAAGCCTTAGCGAAACTTTTCGTGCAGCATATTTACAGATTGCATGGGGCACCCCAACGCATCATATCTGATAGGGGAGTGCAATTTACGTCTGCATTTTGGAAGGAATTTTTATCCCTTTTAGGGACCACTCAGGGACTGACATCTAGCCATCACCCACAAGGGAATGGTCAATCAGAAAAATCGAACTCAGTACTTGAGCAATATTTAAGATGCTTTCTTAATTTCCAACAGTCGGATTGGACGGACCTACTCCCTTTCGCAGAAGTGGCCTACAATAATGCAGTCCACTCCAGCACAGGTTACACTCCCTTTCAAATAGCTACCGATCAAAGTTTCGACCCCATGCCAGAACTAACCCCAAACGAACCGGCAATCCCATCACTGAAAGAATGGATGGAACAATTACAAAACACCTGGCCAATAGTTAGAAAAGCCCTAGATGAAGCTAGGCAAGCATACAAAGCACAAGCAGATAAAAAAAGGGTTGAACCTACACCATTCATTATAGGAGAAATGGTGTACTTATCTACAAAATACCTAAAATCCCTACAACCTTGTAAAAAACTTGGACCAAAATATATAGGGCCTTTTCCAATTAAAAGAATCATAAACCTAGTAACAGTAGAATTAGAATTACCCAAAAGTCTTAGGCAAATACACCCAATTTTTCACTGCAGTTTGATGAAAAGAGAATATCAGTCACCCTTATGGCCAAAAATCCCCCCCACCACCTCCAATCATGGTGGAAGGAGAACAACACTTTGAGATAAAGGAAATCCTAGACTCTAGGAGATATCATGGGACAACTCAATACCTAGTAGCATGGAAACACCTCCCCGCCTCACAAAATGAGTGGGTCCATAAACGTCATGTCAGAGCCCCAAAGCTATTAAAGAAGTTTCATACAGAGTATCCTAACAAGCCAGACTAACTTTTATACCTGTTTTGTTTTCTTTACAGGTGGGTCTCTCTTATTTTTAAGGGGGGCAGGATGTCAGAATCCAGTTATATTTCATTTCTATCTACCTACTCTGATATAAAACCAATTCTTACTCTCTTCTGGATTCTGTCATACTACGGAAGGGGAGGAGGGTAAGCATGGGGGTTTTATGACTCTCACTCCCTTCATTAACTACAAAGTGACCGGTTGTTTATTCTCTTCGAGATGACTAACCATAACAATGCGGCCATCGTCTTTCATCCTATTCCCTCTGAAGTTCTCCCCTTTGCCGGCAGTGAGGGAAAAGGGGGGGGGGGAATGCAACGCCTGGAATCTGGAAAAAGAGAAAATGAGTGATCGTGCCGATGGAGCGGACTGACGGATTGAGTCGCCTGGAAGAACTGTGGGGTGGGGGCTGCTTGGGAACACTTTAAAACATTGAATGTTGGGAGAGGATTCCCCAGATCCTGTCTAGCATGCCTGCAATCAGTTTCTCTTAATAAAGATTCCTGTTGGAAGAGACATTCCAAGAGTTCTGTCTTCCTAAGATGTAAAATTGAGGTGGGTCCTTACACCTTGTTAAGATTTGCCTCTTTATTAGTCCTGTTCTTCCTTGATTTCTAATGTTCCATTCTTGTCCCTATTATGTGCCTATTTATTTAGCTTTTGTTTTCTGTCCTGTATTTATTTTTATTCTTTACTGGGGTCTTCCCTCCCTTCCTATTGGGACCTCAAGCTTAAATGTTGCCTTCATTTCCATTGCTTGCTGCTCCGGCCTTTTGTTGTTTTCTCTGCCAGCTTCCTTCTGTCTTTCGGTGCTCCTCTCTGCTCTGATGAGGCCTGCTATGCAGCTTTCCGGTTGGCTCAGTTCTGCTGTCTAGTCTGCTCTTCTCAGCCGGTCACTCAGCTGTCTAGTCTGCTCTTCTCAGCCAGTCACTCAGTTTCAGAGAACAGAGCTCTCTAGCTCCAAGCGTCTCTGTTGGTGTTGCCTCTGCCTCTGCTGTGTTTCTCCCCTCCTCAGATTTTGCCGCCACCAATTTCTCACAGCTGACGGATTGCTGTAGGCCTTTTGTCCTCTGCCAGACCAGGCTAGCAGGAGGTGGGGGGAGGGGCTGCTGATCTCGCTGGGGAGGAACACTGATCTAGTCCCCCACCTGGGGCAAGTCTCCACTGGGGAGGGCTGCGCGGCTGGAAGGAGGCAGGGAGAAGGCTGTGGTAGTCAGGCTGCCTCTAGTTTGCTGGGCCATCGGTTGGGCTACCTGGCTGCCCCTCGAGCTGGGTTGCCTAGATTGGGGTGTGGGTCTAGGCAATTACTGAATATGAATACTGAATAGGAGAGGGGGGAAAGTGGAATGCAAACTCCAGACAAGAAAACCAACCATGTGAACCAAGGATGTTTCAACAGGTACCTACCAACAAACAAAGATACTTTCCCATAACAATACTTTAACACTTGATTAGACAATGTGATCTACACTAACAAGGGGAGGGAGAATTCTATTTTTTAATTATAGCAGTTTGCGTGGGAATAATCAAAGCTGGTTTTGCTTTCAATCGTGCCAAAATGATGTACTCAATAATGTTTGCACAAAGAGATTGGATCGTCTTGTTGATGTTTACTTGGTTGGGTTCATTAGTTGGAACCTTGACAAACACAGTTGTTAAGTGAATTTGGCTTCCCCCGCTTTTTTGCTTGCCAGAAGGTCACAAAAGGTGACCCCAGGACATAGCAACTGTTATAAATATGAGTCAGTGTCAAGCATCTGAATTTTGATTAAGTTACTATGGGGATGCTGCAAAGGTCATAAGTATGAAAAACAGTCATAAGTCACTTTTTTCAGTGCTGTTGTAACTTTGAACGGTCATTAAACAAACTGTTGAAAAGTTGAAGACTACCTATATAAGGTATTACAACTATTATAACATATTATAACCTCTATTATAAGAATAGAATCTTGCAAATCTGAAAGCACCTCCCCCTGCCCCCTACCCTTGCCTTTACTTTCCAGGGAACTAGGAAGGATGCCTTCTGAGATTTTAACATGTCTTCTTTCCTGCTTTGAGCTGCGATCTCCCATTGGCTGCAGCTCTTCTTGTTTTCTTACTCACCATCACATCACAAGAGAGGTGTTTTTCAGGACCTTTTCAGGGACTTTTGAATTATATGCCTGGAGGAATGGAACAAGTAGTTTCCTACTTTATGCTCTCAAGGGCTTCAATAGGCACAGTTAAAGCTTTGGGGGGCAAGATGCATGGCTATGTAACAATAAGGTACTAATAATTAAAAGTTGGGGGGGGATAAATACTCTAGTACTGCTTTCTAAGATTTTGATCAGCAAACATACAGACTAAAGCAATGTCCAATATATTATCCACAGAAGAACATAGCTAAGAGCTTGATTAAAAGTTGCTTACCTCCCAGCACACTTTCTAACAGGAAGCTCAAATGCTCTGACAACATTAACCAAGAGTTTTATATCACCATCTGAGAGATTCTGTGCTGTTATTTTCTTCCTCTCTTTTCGCCTTGGTTTTAAGGGTCGCTTTGCTTCGGCCAGTGTAAAGAGGCTGACACTCAAAAAGCTACCAATAAAAAACTAGAGCTAAAATATAAAGGTTCTGTAGCTATAATCTGTCATGCTAGCATTGTATAATAACCATGATTTCTAAACAATAATAATTCTATAAAATGCACTGGTTTGTATATGGATCTCAAAACCAACCATCTACAGAGAAGTGAGAATGCAAGTTGACATACCCTGGGCCAGCAGAACTTAGAAACAGAAGGCAGAGCAGAACAAAAAGAAAAACCAAGAGTGAAATAAAGTTCAGTGGATGTGCAAACAATCGATTATTTGTATTACAACTCGAAATATACAGATAGGTATCACATAATTCATGGCATGGACAACCCAAACACCTCACTGAGGAGGGAAAAAAGAGATGAAACCGAATTAAAAATGTCTATATGGTAACAGAAAATATATAGAACTGTCCTATATGCATCAAAGATCCCACTATATTTAGTGGAATTCACTTCCAGATAGGTATGGTTTGAATTACTTGGTTAGAAAGAAGAAATAAAAGCAGGGGTTGGAATTGAATGGGGAACAGAAAAGGTTTTTGAGGGAATGAAATGTGCTGACAAAAATTCTAACTAAAGCTCCTGCCAGTCCTACAAGGTAGATCAGACTAAGAAATCAAGATAAATGGGGCTTGAGTCCATTCCCAAAAAACTAACTTGAAAAAGTGTCTCAGAAAAGCTTCTCCTTGTTTCACATAAAGATACAAGATTCTGTTGCTATAACTTTACAATAAAAGTAGTCCTATCCTACATGGCATTGGTTTCTTAGTCTGCTCTACCTTGTAGGACTGACAGTAAAGAATGGTACATCTCTTTATGGCAGTTTCACTCTGGCATGAGAGCTCCCTCTTTCAGGTATATGTCTCGTATTCCACTGAATTTCCATTTCTGCCTTTAATGTTGTTAACTGCCCACCTTCCTTCAGTTCCTCGCCTAGCCCTTCTTTTACTTCCAGAGATAGCTGATATCATGGGTTCTGTATGTGACATCATGCACATCCTTACTGTATGTCACTTATATGGTAGTGTTGTCACAGCTACTTCCAGATGGCTTTGTCCAGAATGATTGTGGAAATACATTTTTTTCCACACAACCTATTTCACATTGTCATCATGAACCTCCAATTATCTTCATGTTTTCAGAAAATGTAACTGAAAATGCCAGCCAAAGATAGAATAAATGTTATTCCATTAAACATTATTGAAACAAAACTAGAAATAAGTTTGCTTAGAAAGTGACACAGCTACATTTTAAAACAAATTAAGCAAGGTTTTCAGGGCCCCAATTGCACTTTTGAAAAATATTTAAATTAAAACACTTCAAAGTAAGACAAAAACATGTTACATCTGAAACACGTTATTACAACTTTGAGCTAGCCTTATATTCTCTTCCTTACCCAATAGTAGGGATTTCATCTTCATTGACCAAGTCAGAAAGAACAAAATGGTGCTTTACAATCAGGAAACGATTAATTACTGATTCCCTAACCTGAAAAAAAAGGAAAATAAAATTATCTTAAATCTAAAATTACTCAATTGCTATGCTACTCAAATTAGCAAATCAATCAATCCATCAATCCATCAGAATAGAGCTGGAAGGGACCGTGGAGGTCTTCTAGTCCAGCCCTCTGCTCAAGCAGGAGACCTTATACCATTTCAGACATGTGACTCTCCAGTCTCTTCTTAAAAACCTTCAGTGATAAAGCATCTACAACTTCTGAGGGCAAGTTGTTTTCTTGCTGTTTTCTTCTAAAAGTGACATGTTTCCATCGGTCTTCCTCTTTAGGTTCTATATAGGGTCATTTTTCAGAAGCTGTTTGTTCCCTATTGTGTTCAATTGGGATGTATCAAGTTTTCTTTTTTTATCCATATATGGGGTTTTTTTTTTAGAAGCTGTTTACTCCCTATTGTGTTTAATTATGGTGTAGTCTTCTTGTTTAAGTTGGGAATTCACACTTTGTTCACTGAGTTTCAGAGTGGCTAGAGTTGCTTCTAAACCCTTTACCTTTTCTTCTAGTAATTATATGTTTTACATTGGATACATATATAGTTTGAGTCTTCTGTGAGTATAAGCTCAAACATATGAAATATTTTGCAAATCACTATAATGTCAGCCTCTATTTCTATTTTTTTTGTTAAAAAACATTAAAAATCTTTAACTTAAAGACTCATTTAGGGCTAAAACAATCAAGCAAAAGGTCTATAGGATGAAAAATCATTCATTCCTAATCCATTCTTTTATTTTCTACAGTAATCTTTCTTAAAAATAGAAAATAATCATAAGCAAGTAAGATGTACAACTAGAGTGACATACAAAAGCAATTGAAAAGATAGGTTAAGCCAATGTGCAGTTTGACCAAGATACTGAAATTAGGAATAAATCTGGTCTGCAGTTTTTAAGGACAAAAATCTATTAATTTGCATGTTTAGAAGTTGCAGAGATTGATCCATCTTGCAAAAGTTTGTCCTTTCTTAATGGACTTATTCATTTTGTCCTACTGAGGGAAAATCCACACTGCTGTTTTTAGCCTATGTAGCTCACATTAAAACAAAACAAAACATAATGCACTTGAGATGCAAAACTGTTTTTATAATTTGGTCTTTAACTTCCCTGGTTTGTTAAGAAATCAGAATATGGTGACATAAGCAATGAGGTGGCAGAGATAAATTACAGGAAATATTTGTATTATTTATTTATATTATAAATTTCTATTTATTATTAACTTATTAAATATAATTTTAACTATTTAGTTAAATGATTTAACTTAAATCATACCCTGTTGTCTTACAACTCATAAAGATGTATTACATCTTTTGGAGAGATATTCACAGAATATTTCCAAGTATTTTTATTTATTTATTAAATATATATGCCAGCCATCTTGCCATTGGAGTTATGCTACTTTCAATTATTTAAGGTTATGTTTAGGGTTAGAATTTTTCCAAACTATTTCCAAGTATATTTTACATTAGGTACATTAAAAAAAACCTTACCTTTTCCATGTACTTTGCAACAATTGCTCTGTGTGCATCCGAATAGTCCTTGGTATCAATGATATCCTTCTCTTGCAATCTTTTCTCATAGTCCTGAAAAAGAGCCACCACAATCAATGAAAGCCCTTTAGACCTCTGTCTTTCAAAACATATTGTGTTGTCTTTTCTTCTCCTTCATCTTTCTCCTGCCAGCAGGAATCAAAAAGCCATCAGAAGGAAGTCAGATCAGAAGAAAAATCAAAAGCAGCATAGCTCATCATCCTCCTCCCCTGCCAAATAAAATAAAGTTTTAGACATTCTGCAGTACCTTAAAAGGAAAAAACTTCAGAATATCTTGAGCTCTGGATGTAAAATGGTTGAAAATGAGAATTATGGACTTGCCTCCAATATTGGAGATAACGCCTGAATTCATATCACAGGTTCAGTCATAACCATTTATTCACTGGGACCATGCAATACATTCAATCATAAACATAGAACATATGAACATAGAATAATAGGGTTGGATGGTATCATAGAGATCTTCTATTCCAATCCCTGCTCGAGCTGGAGATCCTATACCATTTCAGACAAATGGTTGTCCAATCTTTTCTTGAAAACCTCCAGTGATGAAGTACCACCAATTTCTGGACGCAAGGTGTTAGATCTCTCATTAATGATCTTTCACCTATTAATTCTTGTCCAATCTCGGGTGCTTTGGAAAATAGGTCTTTCTTCTCTGTGACAGCCCCTCAATTACTGAAACAATGTTATTATATGAATCTTAGTCTTTCTCTTTGTTAGATTTCATGTGCCCAGTTCCTGCAACGGGTTTATCATATACCGTACTTTATTTTCCAGTACGCTAATCATCTTTGTTGCTCTTCCTCTGCACTCTTTCTAGAGTCTCAACATCTATTCAATGGGAAGTTTTGAATGGTTTGAGAAGTTAAAGATTTAGTATTTTCTTTTTATATCCTTATTTCACCCTTCATTTTTTTAAAGTATGCATGAAATCATTTAGTAAAATACAACACTATTTAGAACACTCCACTAGAAGGCCCAGTTTTAAACCAATCAGAATAGAGCTGGAAGGGACCTTGAAGGTCTTCTAGTCCAACCCCCTGATCAAGCAGGAGACCCCATACCATTTCAGACAAGTGACTGTCTAGTCTCTTCTTAAAAACCTCCAGTGATGAAGCACCTATAACTTCTGAGGGCAAGCTGTTCCACTGGTTAATTGTCCTCACTGTTAGGAAGTTTCTCCTTGCTCTTCTCTGAACTTTTTCCAAAGTCTCAACATCTTTTTTGTAATGTGGTGACCAAAACCAGATCCAGTATTCCATATGATTTACATGTAATACATACGTAATTGGGACTTCGTGGGGCATATGCTCAATATATTCCATTTTAAGTGTTTCTTTCTCAGTGATTTTTTATTTTTTCCTCTTAGATCATTAAGAATTTAAAAATGTCTAAAGAATTAAAATATAAACTGTTTTTTAAACGTTTAGTTGAAAAAAGAAACTGAAAAATTGAAAAAAATTATTATTATTATTATTAATAATAATAATAATAATAATAATAATAATAATAATAATAATGAGGAAGATTACTACAAATACTTGGGTATCCTTCAAGCTGACAACATCAACCACACTGAAGTCAAGAAAAAGATTAGAGGTGAATACATCAAGAGAGTGAAGAAGATCTTAAAGTCCAAACTCAATGGAGGAAATACCATAAAGGCAATCAACACCTGGACAATTCCAGTCATTAGATATACAGCTGGAATAGTGGACTGGACTCAAGCAGAACTAAAAGCAATGGACAGGAAGACCAGAAAAATAATGACAATGAATCATGCCCTTCATCCACACAGTGACATTGACAGACTTTATCTACCAAGGCAAATAGATGGGCGTGGAATGCTGCAAGTACATCAGATGGTTGAAGAAGAAAAAATGGCTTTGGAAGAATATCTGAAGGACAGTGATGAAGATGCACTGAAATTAGTATATCAGGAAGGCTTACTGACTACTGGAGAGACCAAACTGGCCTACAAAAAAGACCAAATGAAGAACAGAATAGAGGCATGGGAAGACAAAGCAGTACATGGCCAGTACATTAAAAAAATTAGCTGGGAAACCAGATAATAACAAGACTTGGCAATGGCTAAGAGCAGGAAAATTGGAGAAAGAGTCCGAGGGACTAATTCTGGCTGCACAAGACCAAGCCTTAAGGACAAATGCATATAAAGTCAAAACTGAGAAGACAGCAACAGACAGTAAGTGCCGCCTATGCAAAGAAGCTGAAGAAATAGTGGACCACCTGGTAAGCTGCTGCAAGAAGATCGTACAGACTGACTACAAGCAGTGGCATGACAAAGTAGCAACAATGGTGCATTGGAAGATCTGCAAGAAATATCATTTGCCTGTAAGCAAGAACTGGTGGGATCATAAAATAGAGAAAGTCATAGAAAATGATAAAATTAAAATGCTCTGGGACTTCAGAATTCAAACAGACAAGCACCTGCAATATAACACCCCGGACTTAACAATTGTCAATAAGAAAGACAAAAAAGTCTGGATAGTGGACATGGCAGTGCCTGGAGACAGCAGAATAGACGAGAAAGAACTGGAGAAGATAACAAAATACAAAGACCTACAAATAGAAATGGAAAGACTGTGGCAAAAGCAAGCAAGGATAGTACCAATAGTAATAGGCGCCTTGGGTGCAATCCCAAAACAACTAAAGCACCACTTGAACACCATTGGCATTGACAAATTCGCCATTAGTCAATTGTAAAAGGCGGCCTTACTAGGAACTGCTTCCATCCTGCGACGATATCTGTAATACCAACAAACATCCACATCTGCCTACCCCAGGTCCTTGTAAGGCTCAATAGGTAGACAAAATGCCAAATCCAGTCTGAACATCTGGCTGACTGTGCAATGATCCACAATAATGATGATGATGATGATGATGATGATGATGATGATGATGATGATGATAATAATAATAATAATAATAATAATAATAATAATAATAATAATAATAATAAAAGTTGGAAGGGACCTTGGAGGTCATCTAGTCCAACCCCCTGCTCAGGCAGGAAACCCTATACCATTTCAAACAAATGGCTGTCCAGTCTCTTCTTAAAAACCTCCAGTATTGGAGCATTCACTGCTTCTGGAGGCAGGTTGTTCCACTGGTTAATTGTTCTAACTGTCAGGAAGTTTCTCCTTAGTTCTAGGTTGCTTCTCTCCTTGATTAGTTTCCATCCGTTGCTTCTTGTCCTGCATTCAGGTGCTTTGGAGAATAGCTTGACTCCCTCTTCTTTGTGGCAGCCCCTGAGATATTGGAACACTGCTATCATGTCCCCCCTCGTCCTTCTCTTCATTAAACTAGACCACAGGTTGGCAACCTGCAGCTCCGGAGCCGCATGCGGCTCTTTGAGCCTTCTCCTGTGGCTCCCAGCCTCCTCTGCCATTTGCAGAGAGAGAGACAGAGACAGAGAGAGGCACTTGCGCTTCCCTTCCCTCTCTCTCTCTCTCTCTCTCTGTAAAAAAGACAGTGGCCTCACCCTGTTCTCCGATGAGCTGACAAGCTTCTTGGGCGGGGCTCCTGCCTTGGCTGTGTCTCAGCAGGAAGGGCAGGAGAGAGCCAGCCTGTTGAAGCCAGCTTGCCAGGTGAGCAGAACATCGGAGAGAGGGAGAGGGGGGGGGAGAGAGAAAGAGAGGGAGAGGGAGAGAAAGAGAGGGGGGAGAGAGAGAGGGAGAGAGGAAAGAGAGGGAGGGGGAGAGGAAAGAGAGAAAGAGGGAGAGAAAGGAAGAGGGGGAGAAAAAGAGAGAGAAAGAGAGGGGGAGAGGAAAGAGAGAGAGAGAAAGAGAGAGGGAGAGAGAAAAAGAGGGAGAGAGACAGAGAGAGAGAAAGAGAGAGAGGGAGAGAGGAAAGAGAAAGAGAGGAGAGAGAGAGAGAGAGAGACCTCATGCACAGCAGCCTCTATTTCTTTTTAATTAAACTCTTCAATCAAGCTCCCTCCCCCCTCACGCACGCATATGTTTTGCGCCTCCCAGTGTTTTCTTTTCTCTGGGAAACGGGTCCATGTGGCTCTTTGAGTGTTGCAGACCCTTGAACTAAACATACCCAATTCCAGCAACTATTCCTTATGTTTTAGCCTCCAGACCTCTAATCATCTTTGTTGCTCTTCTCTGTACTCTTTCTAGAGTCTCAACATCTTTTTTACATCGTGGTGACCAAAACTGGATGCAGTATTCTAAGTGTGGTCTTACCAAGGCATTGTAAAGTGGTATTAAGACTTCACGTGATGTTGATTCTATCCCTCTGTTAATGCAGCCTAACACTGTGTTGGCTTTTTTGGCAGCTGCTGGCTCATATCTAAGTGATTGTGCACTGGGACTCCGAGATCCCTCTCACAATTGCTACTATTGAGCAAGGTACCACCTATACTATACCTGTACATTTGGTTTTTCTTGCCTAAATGTAGAACTTTACTTTTTTCACCGTTGAATTTCATTTTGTTAATTAGCACCCAGTGTTCCAGTTTGTTCAGATCCTTCTGTATCTTAAGCCTATCTTCTGGAGTGTTGGCTATTCCTGCCAGCTTGGTGTCATCTGCAAATTTGATGAGTTCCCCATCAAATTTGATGAGTTCCAAATCGTTGAGGAAGATGTTGAAGAGCACTGGCCTAGAACAGAGCCCTGGGGCACCCCACTACACACTTCCCTCCATGTAGATGCAGTTCCATTGAGGACTACACGCTGAGTATGGCTGTTCAGCCAGCTACGAATCCATCTGGTGGTGATGATGTCTAACCCACATTTTTCTATCTTATCAAGTAGTAGGTTGTGATCTACTTTATCAAATGCCTTACTGAAGTCCAAGTAAATTATATCCACAGCATTCCTCTGGTCCATTAATTTTGTCATCTGGTCAAAGAATGTAATAAGATTTGTCTGGCATGATCTGTTTTTGACAAACTCATGTTGGCTTTTGGTAATGACTTTGTTTGCCTCCAGGTGTTCACTGATTCGTTGCCTGATTATCTTTTCCAGAATCTTTCCAGGTATTGAGGTCAGGCTGATAGGTCTGTAGTTTCCTGGATTCATTTCCCCCCATTTTTTGAAGATGGGAACTACATCAGCTCTTTTCCAGTCCTCTGGTAGTTCCCCAGTGCTCCAGGATCTTTGAAAGATATAGTTCAGTGGTTCTGAGATCACATCTGCCAGTTCCTTGAGAACCTTGGGGTGTAATCCATCTGGTCCTGGTGATTTGAACTCATCTAGGCTGGATAGGTGCTCACTTACCATTTTCTTGCCTATCTTAACTTGTGTTTCTAATCTATTTTTTATGGCACTGTTTTTGATAGATTGGACTGTTTTTTTCCCTTTGTGTAAAGACAGATGCAAAAAATGAGTTAAATAGTTCTGCTTTCTTCCTGTTGCTTATCACCTTCTTGCCACTTTCCCCCACTAATGGACCAATCATTTCCTTAACTTTTTTCTTGTTTTTTACATGTTGAAAAAAGCTTTTTTGTTATTTTTGACTTTGGTCACAAGCCTTAGTTCGTTTTGAGCCTTAGCTTTCCTCACTTCATCTTTGCAGGTTCGGACCATTTGCTGATATTCTGCTTTAGTTATGTGCCCCTCTTTCCACTTTTTATACTTGTCCTTTTTATCTTTCAATTTATTAGAGAGTTCTTTATGCAGCCATGCTGGTTTCTTTCTGTTATTTTTCTTCTTTGTTGGTATTGTGCTAGACTGGGCTTTTGTTATCTCATTTTTCATTACTATTGTGAGGTGCTTCCTACATATCTTAGTTAGCTGACTAGCAAAAAGTTCATCTATTTCCTTTGTTTGGTCAGGTGGCCTATAGTATATACCTATGGCAATGTCATTTCCCCCCTTTTATATTGACCAAATGCATTCAAGACAGTTTTCATCATTGTTGTGCTCTATTTCTGTAGAGATGTAGTAATTTTTTATATATAGAGCAACTCCACCTCCTCTTTTATTTGGTCTGTTTCTTTTAAATAATTTAAATCCCACTAGCTGTGTGTTCCATTTGTGGGTTTCATCCCACCATGTTTCCGTAGTTGCAACAATATCATATCTGCCCTCATTTACCTGAATTTCTAGCTCACCCTGTTTACTGTTCATACTCTATGCATTGGTGTATAGACATTTGAGTCCTTTATGACTGACCCTGGGTTTACTTTCTACATAACCTGTGTGGTGCCTGAGTTCCCCTATTTTCTTACCACCTGTTTGGTTAGTGCACTTTGTGTGGCACTCACTATTAAAAGCTTGATTTTGCTTGACAGCAAGGTTGATATTCTTGTCCACACACACATCTATGTTACATGCACTGCTAACCCTGTAATTTTTTGATTGCCGGGGACAGGGATGTTCTGTATCAATTAACTCACTGTCCCCATTGTTTAGTTTAAATATTCCTCCAGAAAATCTGTGAGTTTATTGCCAATTAACTCAGTCCCTTTCTTTGATGGATGCAAACCATCTCTTTTGTACATTGTTTCATCGGACCAGCTACAGACATCATGACTAATATAACCAAAGCTTTCCCCTTTACATCACTCCTTTAGCCACATATTGAATTCTGCTATACGCTGGCCTTTTCCATTTTGCTCCTTATACACTGGTAAAACCTCTGAAAAAGTAAGCCTACAGCCTATCCTGATAAGTTCTTGCCCCAAGCTCTGGAAATCATTCTGCACAGAGAGTACAACTTTTTGGGAAAGATCGTTAGTGCCAAGATGTACAATAGCATCCACATCACAGTCCTTGCTGGCATTCTTGACTATTTTGAAAATACGCTTCTTGTCCCTACTGGCAGTAGCACCTGGAAGACATCTAAACTCTTTCGAAACCTCTGTGTCCTTTCCCAAATTTACATCCCTTATAACTGAATCACCAACCAGAAGGTGGCTTCTCTTTTTGGATGCCTTTCTCTTCTTGCATGACTGATGTGTAATACCTGATTCGCAGTTCTCCCTGTCAAAAACTAGTTCTTCATGCTTCCAGTGGCGACGGATGACGGCCGATGGAGGCTTTTTGCTAGCCTCCCGTCCGGGACTGCGTTAAAGCCGCCGAAACAGCGTGCACCAGCTGTTTGGCGGCTCGAGCCCTCTCTCCGGGAGAAGGAGAGAGGGCAAGCTTTCTCTGAAGTAGGAGTAGAGTTCCCTAGTCGCCCAGGAGTCATCCAGGGGGATGAAGGTGAGAACTCCTCCGGAGCTCAGAGTTTCTCCGCAGCTCGGGATGTCTTCGCCTTCCAGCGAAGCCAGACGTCGTCTCCACCTCTGATACCCATTGAGATTTTAAATCGTGAGTAAACTTGTCAACAGACAGAACTGACCAGGAGAATTGGACTTTGATTGAAATAAGACTTTAACTCAGAAGATTTAAAGGCATCCTCTCCAGTTGTTATAATTAACTTAAGAAGAAAATGGCTGCGGGTGAGCAGCTTCTTTGTTTCAAAGGAAAACTTTCACTCTCCTTCCGGTTGTGGATTGAGACATTGTAAAGACTCTTTTAAATTCAAGGAAAGTTTGGTTAAACAGCTGCTGTCTTTTGCTCTGAATTACAATGGCTTCTAAATGTGTTGGAACTTCTGCAGTATCTAAAACAGCTATTTCTTCCCCAGTTACGCAAATCTCACAGCAGAAACCTAAATCTCCACCACCTTCGCCCCCCCTCTATTACTCTTAAAGAATTACAGGAGGCTTTGGCACAAGCTTCTAAGCAGACAGTATAACAAATGAGACTGGAAACACAACAGCTTCTTAGTAAGAAAAATGATGAACTGTGTGAGAACATATCACAAATCTTTCAAGGCTTTGCAGCTCATGTAGATCGTATAGAGGGACGGGTGGATGAAGTAGTGGAGAAAATGGAAGGGATGGAGGAGAGATTGGAAAAAGTAGAAGTTGTGGAAATTGCTCAAAATGATATTGTAATGTCACAATACAGAGAAATGGAGTATGCTGTGCGGATTAGGGGTCTAAAAGAAGATTTACAGGAGAAACTGAAGGAGGAAATAGCAGCGGCCTTGGCTCTGGTCTTTGAATGCAATCCTGAAATTATTTTTGGAGAAATTGAGAAAACGTATAGAGTAAATTCATGGGTTGCACGTCAGAGGAAATTACCAAGAGATGTTGTTGTTTATTTCTCTAGAAAAACACGTCGTAGTGAGATTATACAAGCTTTTTACCAGCAGAGATTTCAGATTGCTGCCCAAGATGTTATACTTCTAAAAGAAATACCTCCAAAAATTTTAAGAAAAAGGAAGGAATTTGCCTTTTTGGCTCAGGAGTTNAAAAAGCAGCAGTTACCTTTTAGATGGGATATACCTGTTGGAATGATTGTGAATCATGCAGGGATTCATTACAGGTTAAATACGGTTCAAAAGGCTAAAGAATTTTACTTAACGGTCCTGAAAGCTGATTCACCATCTACATCGCGAGCTAAAGGAATGGAAGAACAATTATTTGTTGAACTGCCTGGAGCTATATCGCTATCTGCAGGAGATTCTCAGAGTAAATTGATTGATGTAGAAGAAGATCCAAAGGAGCAAAGAATGACACGTGCAGCTTATAAACGCAAGGAAAAAGAACAACGAAAAGAATCTGCACCCCAAACATACTCGCCTACCTCAGAGCCAGTGGGAGGGGCAAGGCCAAAGAGATCTGTTATGTCAGATATGCAAGGAATGCTCCAGAAGCTTCATAAGCCAAAAGATGGCTAAGTTGATGACATTGAATGTTAATGGCCTGAATTCACCACAAAAAAGGAGGAAAATATTTTACTATTTGAAACAACATAAAAATGATATTATATGTCTGCAAGAAACGCATATTACGTTAAAAGATCAAAAGTATTTGATTAATTCTAGATTGGGACTTCATTTTATTGCTCCAGCATTAAAGAAAAAAGCGGGTGTAGTTCTTTATGTTAGGAAAGAATTATTGCCAAAATTAATAGACTTTGATACAGAAGGAAGATTTGTGTTTATTGAACTTTTATTGAATGGGAAAAAATGCCTTATTGTTGGTTTATATGCACCTAATCAATATCAGCAGCAGAAACAATTTTATAAACTCTTATATCAGAAGATAACTCAATTGGATTAAAAATCTGTTATTATGATGGGAGACTGGAATGGCGTTATAGACCCTATGAAAGATAAAAAGACTTTTTCTAAAGTGTTGACTCAAGTTAAATTGCCTAAAAGTTTTTTTGCATTGCAAGAGGATTTGGAATTAAGAGATGTTTGGCGAGATCGGAATATAGGAGAAAGTGATTTCACTTATTTTTCAGATAGACATCATTCACATTCTAGAATTGATTTTATTTTGATAACTAATGACTTACTCCCTAGGGTTAAGAAAGTGAAGATTTTTCCTAGGATTTTATCAGATCATAGCCCTGTATGGATGGAACTTTCAATTGAAGGAGGAAATAGA
>NW_015386958.1:105224-158050 GCF_001527695.2 Protobothrops mucrosquamatus
AGGGGTAGAATTATATAAAAGCTGGTGTATTTATATGTTATAGATAAATAATGTAATGGTTTTTCCCTTTTTGAGAAGAGGAGATGATCGGCTAGTACCCCTAAACTGCATCCGAAGGAGGTGGAAAAGAAGGTGATGGGATGTGTAGGATAGTTGGAAAGGAGGAAGGAGGAGAGAGGTGTGGGTAGGAGGGGAGGAAAAAAGAGGGAAGGTAGGAAGGTTGAAGGAGTGAGGGGGGATGCGGGGGGGCACTGTATCTATTGTGCAGGGACACAGCGAAAGCTTTGTGTTTATGGTCCACAGCTCTCACCCTGCCAGATCCCACGGTTGTCCACACTGCCCTTCTCTTGCAGGATCTTTGTGGTAGAGGGGGCTGAGAGCGCAGAAGTTCAATAGAGTAGAAGGGCTGAAACCTAATTTCTGCCTGAAGAGCACAGATTAAGGACCCTAGATAAATTATCTGTCCTTGTAGACTAGTAATTTGTTTACAGATAGGACAGTTTCCAAGTTTGAAAAGTGTGCTATGAAAGACAGCTGCAAAACAAGTGTTGCACTGAACTAAGCCAGACATTCTAAGATGCAAGGAATCTCAGACCCACTTGCCCTGAATGTACCGCTGCTGTTTTTGATTTTTAGTTATATGATTCGCACGTCATTAGGCGCACAAGCCGCTACTTTCCTCCTCCCACCTCCTCCTTTTCAACTCACAGTTTGTAGCAATTCCCAGCAAGCTCTGGGCAGTTTAAATGCAATGGAGGTCCAATCAGCAAGGCCTCAGCTACTTTCCTCCTCCCAACTCCTCCTTTTCAACTCACAGTTGAATTTTATAAAAGAATTTTATAAAAAAATTGAAAAATTTTTAAAATTGAAGATTTAAAATTGAAAATGGAATTTAAAATCAAAAAGAAATTTAAAAGTTGAAAAAAGATGTAAAAATTGAAAAAAATTGAAAAAAGATTGAAAATTGAAAAAAAATTAAAAATTTGACAGATTTTAAAAAAAACTTCAGAAATTTTAAATATTTAAGAATTTACAATAGTTCTTGACTCTTTATGAAATTTGATGCATTTCTTTATGTTGGGAATCTCAGGCTTTTTTCTAGGAGATGCTTAGCTCTTAACCCCCTACACCCTACCTTGGAAGTTTATCCCTTTCATCTCTGTCCACAAGTGTTATGTACTTATCCATTTCCTCCCTGCCTTTCAGTTGCCTGGCCATTGCTTGGTTTTTCAGGTACGATGTGCTGATCTGGGTGCTTAGCCGCTGCTCAGCTGCTCAACCGTGCTGCTGTCAGCTGCTGCTGGTCGCTCTCTGTGCTGTGGTCATTCTAGCCTACTATCATACTTAGCTCTGCCCCGTCATTGCTCAGTTGGTCTGTCATGCTGCTCTCAGCTGCTGCTGGTCCTCCACGCTGCTCTCAGTCTCTGCTTTGGGCACTCTGCTAGTATGTCGTGCTGCTCTCAGTTGCTGCTCTGGGCACTCTGCTTCTCTGCCACTTAGTTCTGCACAACTGCTGCTCAGGGTCCATCATGCTGCTCTCAGCCACTGTTCTGCTGCCACCCAGCTCCATTTCATCTTTGCTCAGTGGCCTCCGTTTGCACCTCACTGCCTCCACTCAGCCGGGTCACTGGGCCTTCACCCTGTCTCTCAGCTGGGACACTGGGCTGCTTCACAGCTGGGTCACCTCTCAGCGGTGCTATCTCTCAGTTGGAACACCGGGATACCTTGTTAAAGGATTTTCCAAAATTTTAAAAATTCTAGAAGTTTATTTTCATAAATCCCAAAATTTAGAAGATGTTTTTAAAAGAAAATTGAAATTGAAATTTCTATTCTTAGATGTTAGTCTTCTAGAATAATAGAATAACAGAATTGAAGGGACCTATACTATTTTGGACAAATGGCTGTCCAATCTCATCTCAAAAACCTTCAGTGATAGGGTACCTACACCTTCTGTCTAGCTCTGGAAGAGTTTTATTCCAAAATTTGTTCATTACAAGCTTGGAAGGTTTGTGATCAAAATATGTGGCATACATCAGTTTGCTTCAATAAACATTTCAGAATTATGACATGGAGAATTTCTCTCCACCTACATCCTCACATAAACTACCTTCTCATAAATTAAAATAGTTTCATAAGTTTTCTTAACAGAATTTTTAAAATTGATAAATTAAAGCTGCAGTGATCTCTAAAGAAGATACTGAAACAGGGAATTTTATTGTCAATAAATTTTAATTACAATTTTTAGAATGTTTTCTTACCTGCAAAATTTTTTCATTGATCTCTCTTTCCAGTAAAGGAACAAATTTATAATTTCGAAATTCAGCTACCTCATTCTTTCTGAGCTGAAGAAGACAAAATCTTTTGGATCTATTACATTCCTCATCAGAAACAAAATTAAATTCTTGCTGCAATTGCTCCAATCTAAAGAAATCTGGGATGGAAGCATCACCACATGGAGTAATCTGAAAAAGAAAAAGCTTTATACATTTAAAGAAATCTGTAACTGTTTTTTAGTTTGTGTATATGTATGCATGTACACACACGCACACACATGCACACATGTTTCTGTGGGCAACATGGCAAAGAATAGAATAGAGTATCAAGGAATAGAAGATCAGAACAAAGAATAGAATAGAATAGAATAGAATAGAATAGAATAGAATAGAATAGAATAGAATAGTTCTTTACTGGCCAAGTGTATGTCATGGGTGCTGTTCCCCAAAAGCAAGCTTTGCAATACAGAGAACCTGACATTAGCAAATGGGGGAGGGAAGGGAGGAAAAGGATTGGAATGCAGGAAGGAGATGAGGGGGAAAGTAAAACCAAAGCATACCAGCTGAGGAATGAGGAGTGGATGCTAGCCAAGGTCACCTATCCAAGTGCAAAGCAGAAAAGCAGCAAAACAGAAGGCTTGTTACCTAAACAATATACAAGCATCTAGTTGCACATTTATTCATAAGGGGGGGAGGTGTCAAGGAAAAGAGAAAGTTAATTGCATTGTTTGTGCACAAAAGCATCAGAAACAGCTTAGCTATTCTTCTGTAATCATTTAAGCTCCATTAAAGTGTACTCTTGGGTAAACAATGGCACAGGAGTCTTTCTTTGCTAGCTAAATGAATGGGCAGTTGACATTAAGCAGGTTCAGCATCAGCAATCAACATGGAGTGCTTAACCTACGATGGGGATTGTACAACCTGTCTCCCCAGGGAACCATGCAGAGATGAAGAGGAAATTGCAACAGACCGGGGCCCAGCTGCGAAAACCTCAACATAGGAGAGAAGCCCTTCCCCTGCCAGGAATGCAGCAAGGCTTTTCCTAGATCTGCGACCTGTTGGGCACATGAGGAGACCCACAGCCCCCTCAGGCCCTAAAGTTGTGACAAATGCGGCAAGAGCTACTGCTTTCCTGGCCTGTTGGGCCAGCACAAAAGGTGCCATGCATGGAAGCCAACATTAATACCCTGGGACCCTGAGAGATGAGGGGAGCCTCCAATGATGAGGAGTCAATCCCGATGGGCCAAGAGAGTGTTCCTGGTGGCTGGGGGTGGCCACTGCTCCCCCATCCCATCCCAGCACTGCCAGACCCCACAGCACCGCTGGTGCCAGCTGCCCTAGCAGCACTGCTTGCCCAACCAGTACCTATCACTCCACTAGTACAAGTCACGATGCCTGCCCCAGCTACACTCCCAGCACCAGCCATTTTCCTGGCCCAGCATGATGACTCCCCTCAAAGTTTCCCCAGATACATTTCCAGATGTCAGCTCAGGGGAGGATGAACCCCTGGCATGTCAAGAGCTGAGTTGATTGATGGCTCCGAGCAGCCATCTGTGAGGGAGTTGGTTGAAGCACAGCTGTGGCAGAACAGTCCTGAGGCTCCAAATGAAGAAAGATGCAGCTGCAACCGATCAATGATGAGGAAGAGGAACTGCCTTCTGCACCTAATCCAAGAGTACGTAGGGCAGAGAAAAGGCAGGAGCAGAGAAGGTCAGCCATATCACTTGTCAGAAGAAAGCCTCGCCCTTCTTGATGGGCTGCACTGGAAGCTGGCTATTTAGCACAGCAGACAGATGGAAGTGATGCTGGGAACGTTTTTGTTTCCTAGCTGCGTGTTTTCTGGTTGTTGTGATTCCTGCCTCGCTTTGGATTAACATTGTGCCTTGGAAACTCTGGACTTTTCTTACCTTGTGAACTCTCTTGTGTTGTGGATTTAAATATACCTGGTGGATTTATTTTGATTGAGAAACTTTCAAGTGCCTTATGGACTCTTTGGCCATTGCTATGGGAACTAGCATTGGTCTGCTTGTGGCTGTACTGTTCTGGGTTTTTGGTGAAGGGAATTGCTGGGAAATATTAATAAACCCACTAAACCACAGTTACATATATGAGTGAGTGGGACAGCACACTCGGGTAGACCATCAGCTTCCCCCTTTCACAATGAAATACAATGGGAGCCCAGAACAGCTGGCATGTTTTCTAGCCCAGCCTTGGCACTACATGGAGCAATATGGAGCATAGTATCCAGATGTTGCAGCCTGAATTGATTCTATGGCCCTAGCCTTAGACAGAGACGTGACGGAGTGACTGTGGCCCTCCATGATGTTGATGAACTGTACCATTTTGACACCTTCATGAGAGCCCTAAGGGAAAGGGTCAAGGACCAACTCACCGACCAATGAGCAGAGACCCATATCCGCACCATTAAGCAATGGAAGTGAATGATGAGACATTATATCTAAGAGTTTCACAGACTAGCCAGCTGACTGGGGAAATGACCTGAATGCCTACTGATGACCCACTTCCAAGAGTGGCTGAGTATACTACACCTGAGCCCCAATGACCCTTCAAGGGTAGTACCACCTAGCAAGCAAAGGGGAAATCAACTTGGCCAAATGCCACAAACATACGAGACGAGAGAGCTGAGGTCACCCCACTTGGGAGAGGAGAAGTACCCAAAAAGGAGTGACGGGAGATACTTCATTCCCCCCAGGATGGCCCAAACCCATGCAGCCCCTACTGGATGCTTCCGTTGTGGCAAGGAGGGATATAGAGTGGTTGAGTGCCACACCTCGCATCCAACCATCAAACCACATATCCAGGGCCCAATGTGGAAGAAAGAAGGGCCACCCAAGCCAAAAGGGGGCCAAAAAGAAGTCAAGGTCATAGAGTTCTCCCCAACCCTTCAGTAATGGAGAAGGAACTTCAATCCCGAAATCTTCAACCATCCTCAAGAATGACAGTGAAGGGGAAGATGATCCGATGGTGAATATACCATACTCCCCATGATTGCTAGAGTAGAAATAACCATGGTTTCCTCAGGACACAAGGGGCTCCTGACAGCCCTGCTAGACCCCGGATGCACCAGGTATCTGGTTAGTCCTGGTGTGGTAGGAAAACTGGGAATGTGACTAAGAGAGCTAGATAGATCGGTAACAAAGGGGGCACCGGCTACATTTCTAACCGAACCTGTGGAGATGAGGGTACGGCCCCATGTAGAAACTATCTGACTCATTGTGACCCTGGGAATGATGGAACCCGTGTCAACTCTACAAATGAGCATGGCTGCAGCCATTTTTTCTTCTCATTCTAGGTTGCCACATAGAACAGAGGGAAGGGGGTTGCTCAGGTGCTTCATTAGTCAAAATAATCTTCTATCCCATGGGAAACAAGGTCATCGGCTACTCCCAAGACTAGGGACTGAGCGTTGCATAAAAAGCCCGCCAAATAATCATATTGGGGAACATAGTTCCTTGCATAGTTTTATGGGTGGGACATTTAACTTTGTACTGGGAAATTGTTACTTGTGTATTCAGACTCGGTTTCACTTTTGACAGTGCCGATACTTTGTAACTAACATGTTCTTTGAGGAATTCTCAAGTCTCGGAGTTTTGCTTTATTCATCTCTGTCTGTCAGAACCATAACATTAAACCAAGTCTCTTAAAACTTTCATTTTCTTTCGTTTTCTTTTCTTTCATTTTCCCATCCTTTGGGAGAGCGGTAAAGACTTGGCAAAGATTTGAGAATGGAGAAAAAGAATGGAGCCATTGCTGGTCGCAATGGAACTCCGGCTGTTGGAGCGCAAGCAGCCTCTCCAGCCACCGAGGTGTCACTGGCAGAGGCTCGGCCAAAGTCCCAGTTGATCCAACCTGGGGAGCTGGTACCACAGGGAGGAACTATGATCCTAGCAGACCTCTATCAAGCTGAAGCTGCCCCTCTGTGCAGGAGCACTTCTGTTGCCGCTGAAGAGGAAGTCCTGTTGCTACTGTCTCAGGGATTTTTGTCCGCGGCATCCCAGAAGGGCAAGGGATCAATCGGAGGGGATGACTCTGGAGACTGAAAGTTCCAGTCCACAGTCCACAGCCCCTCGCTTGAGCAGCTGAAGGAGAAGTTTGCAGATTGGAGGTAAAGGAGACGGTTCCCATTGCCTAGGGTGTGAACACCGTGGGGGAGAATGCTACCCATCTCCCCCCCTTGCTGGAGTCCCAGCCCAACTGTGGGAGCTCATGCTGCCTCATCTATTTCCCAGCCAGCAGTGATGTCAAGCCCTGTATCCCAAGTAAGCCTGCTGCCGCAGGCTCTGGCTGCCAGTCCAGAAGACCGGCCAAGGGAAATCCAGAGGGTGGTTCGGCCACGTCCCCAGAACTAACAAGTAGCTCAGCAGCAAGAGCAGGCAGCCCTGCCACAATATGAGCTGCCTCCCATCAAGCCCACCTTTGATGGGGACCCTGAGAAGCTATCCTTCCTGAATCAAGTGTGGGCTCATCTAGATTGCTACGCTTATGCCTACATGGATGATGCTCAGATGGTGAATGCTGTGGCAGCCAATTTGGAGGGGGTAGCTGCCGACTGGGTGACCAACTTCCATGACAAAGGGGTTCCTGAGCTGCAGAATGCTAACCTATTCATGGAGCAACTGAGAGGTTGTTTTGAAGACAAATCCCAAGCCCTGTTGGCCGAGAAAGAAATCCATCTGAAGTAAAAAGGCCACCCCCTAAGGAATACATTCATGAATTCAGGTGAGTTTCTGGTCATCTAGGACAGTGGCCAGAACAATTGTTGATCAACTACTTCAAGCAGGGGCTAGACCGCGACCTACTCCAGGCTTGCATCATTAGGGCTTTCCTAGCCAATTGTGTGAGTGGTACAGCATGGCGGTGATGCTGGACATCGATTTGAATCGCCCCAGAAAGCCAGGCACAGCCGAACCCAAGTCGCTGTGTGCCCAGGAGAAGCGCCTTTTTGGCCGCCGTTCCCAAGCCACCATGACCAGCAGCGCCCCCCAGGCACCAGTTAGAGCTCCAATCAAATGCTACAGATGCAGCCAAATGGGCCACCATGTTGTAGAGTGCCCAGCACCAGCCCCCAGGCCAGAAACACACTGTCTGCTACCACTAAGCCACAAAAAGCCCCCAGGGGAGGAAGGGAAAAGACAAACTGGCACAACGGGACCCAGCTGTTGGTCACCCCCCTCCTGCTGAGCCTAAGGCAAGGGCCCAGCCAGAGCGAATGCCCTATGACAGTGATGAGGAAGGAGAGGAGGATCCGATGGTAAGTCAACCATCCCAACTTTTGCCATCCCCAAGATAATAGTACCCAGAACCAGGGCCCAAATGGACTTAAATGTGTTAATAGACTCAGGTTGCACCTGGTGCCTAATTAATATACCCACAGTGCTCAAGCTGGAGATTTGGGCAAAGCTATTACCCCTAGCCAAGAGATTTGAACAAGCTGACAGGTCCCTAATCGGCGATATACCTGCTACACACCTGACAGAATCAATGCGGGTGGAAATAGGCCGGTACTGGGAAATCATTTGTTTTGCGGTGGTCCCAAAAATGACTGAAGTGGTAATTTTGGATTTGGCCTAGTTCGACAAGTGGCACCCGACCATCTGGTGGGAGTATGGAGTGAGGAATTTAAGATTGGGTGTAGGTCACTTCCCCCTGCCACCCACAGTGATACAAAGGACTATACCATAAATGAGGCTCAGGAAGAACAACCTGAAACACTAAAGGCTGTTGTGGAGAAGCTGCCAAGAATCCAGCTTGTCCCAACTGAATACTGCGATTTAGCCAAGGCATTTAGTGAGAAAGAATGCGACGTCCTCCCGCCTCACCGGGCTATGGACTGTGGCATCGAACTCTTACCCGGGGCCAAGCTCCTGAAGCCAAGAATTTACTCAATGATGCCCAGGGAGATGAAAGAGTTAAGGGAGTATATTGATAAGAATCTGGCCCGAGGTTCATCCAACCAGCAAAATCTTGTGTAGCAGCCCCTATATTGTTCAAAGAAAAAAAAAGATGGGTTGCTGAGATTATGCATAGATTTTAAAAGATTGAACGCTGTCAGCCTAGGGAACATGCACCTCCTCCCCTTAATGAAGGACACGTTAGCCCACCTGGCAAAGGGGAATGTTTTTACAAAGTTGGATTTAAGGGAGGCTTATTACCGACTCCGGATTAAGGAAGGGGACAAATGGAAAACTACCTTCAATTGCTCCCTGGGAAGCTTCCAATTTAAGGTGATTCCTTTTGGACTACAAGGAGCTCCTGCTGTATTTATGCAGTTAATCAACCAGATGATTCATGATCATCTGTATAAGGGGTTTTTGGTTTATCTTGATGACATTCTCATTTACATTGAGACTATGGAAGAGCACATTAAATTGGTCCGTGAAGTGCTGAGAAAACTGCTGAAGGCTAAACTGTATGCAAAGCTTTCTAAATGTGAGTTTCACCAGACACGCCTTGACTTAGTAAAAATACCTCTCAGTTCAACTAAATGGAGTTGAGAGTTTTTCTTTCCTAAAGGTCTAGACTTGGGCAGGCCTGATACTGTACTCTTTTTAATTTTTCAATATTAACTGCATAGTTCTTACCATCAACATGCATATTTTCAAAGATATAATTGCAAAATGAATTAGATGCAAATCTGCTTGCAAAGGTGGCTCTTTTCTTTCTCCACCCACAACTGCTGCATATTTATAAGGATTTATAAGGATATAATCTCTGAACTGTACTTTATATTTTATATGAACTAAATGATACTGAATCTATTGAATATGAATTTCTATATACCGGTATATTGAATGATCCTGAGAAAACTGAATGATTATTTATTCAAGATTTTGTTGACTCTCTGGCTGTTACTAAGAAGGCTGTTTACACTAACCACAAATCTAGACTGCAAGTTTATGAGGATTGTAAACTAATTTACAAGGATTATAAAACTGTGCTCTAAATGGCAATAAAACACTGCAGATTCTTTTCATCTGCAATTATCACTCTACTTTATTCTGTGGGTTAAAAAAATATAAAGACTTTCTTCTTCTTTCTACTTTTTTCTTGTGGATTACAAACTTTAAAACAACAATGTTTTTAAAGGAAAGAACCTCTTCAGTATTATTACAAACTATTTTTCATTCTTACTCTCAGCTGAGATACTATTTTTTTTATTTGAGATTTTATTTTTCTTTTCAGCTTTTATTCATCTATCATTTTTAATACATCTGTGGATTATAAACTATATCAAGAGGGTAATTAAGTTAGCCACAGGAGGCATCAAAAGGGAGCTAAGAACTTGTACAACTGACAGTGAGAATAATTAACCAGGGGAATGGCTAACCTTGAGAATTCATAGTTAAAAACTGGAGTTTTTTAAGAAGAGATCCGACAGTCATTTGTCTGGAATGGTATAGCATCCCCTGCTTGAGCAGGCAACTGGACCAGAAGATCTCCAAAGTCCCTTCAAATTCTGTTATTCTGTTATTCTAAAAAAACTAACATTTAAGAATAGAATTTTTTAGTTTAAATAAAACTTTTCAGTTTAAATTTTAAAAAATTCTTTTACATTTTTGGGAATTTTGAAAATTTTTGAAAATTTTTATTTTTAAGTAAACTTCTAGAATTTTTAAAATTTTCAAAAAGATCCTTTTAAATTTTTAAATATTTTTGTAATTCTGAAATTATTTAGAAATTGTAAATTCTTGATTTAATTTTTTTAAATTTTTGGAAAAATCTTTTAAAGTTTTGAACATTTTGGAAAATTTTGAGATTTTTAATTTTTAAATGAGCTAGTCATGAAAAGAAACATAGTCATGGAAAAAGATTGATGCTATTTTGATTTCAGTAAAGTATGTTCCATGTATGCACTCATGCCCATAGAAGACCCAAATTACACATCTACCAAATGTAAACTAAATGGATTACTTGAAGAAAAAGTAAAAAATCTGCAGGCAACTCTAGCCACTCTGAGGTTCAACTTAAACACAACAACAAACAAACAACTACCAGAAGAAATGAAACTGTACATGAACCTTTAGAGACAGACTGATGGAAACATATCATTCATAGAAGAAAACAACAACCAAGAGCACTGTCCTTGTTGTCTAGTGCCACCCAGTACAGTGCAGCCCCACTAGAGCTAAGCAACTGATTTCATATCCTCCGCCTGGAAGAAAGCATGCAGACACCCAGAGAAGGGACATCAAATGTTACTGGGACTGGAAGAAAAGTACCCCAGATTTTCCCAAGAAAAAAAAGATGAGTGCTGGTGATAGGAGATTCACTTCTCAGGGGAATGCAACCAGCAGTTTGTAGACCAGACAACCAATCTAGGGAGGTATGTTGTCTCCCTGGAATGAAAATCAAAATGTGTCTGAGAGCCTTAGTAAAATAATCAAGCTCAAAGATTACTATCCCTTTCTTCTTGTTCATGTGGGGATAAATGACACAACAACGAACCTGAAAACAACATCAAGAGACTATGAGCAGCTAGATATATCTGTCCATACATGTAGGTGGGTTTTTGACAGATAGGAAGTAACAGGTGAAGCTAGGGAAAATTATATCTAATACTGGGATATCAGCACTGGTGCCCTTCAGGGCTGAGTGCTTTCTCCATTGCTCTTTTCTATATATACCAATGACTGCATGTCTAGCGATTGTTCTGTTAAAGTACTAAAGTTTGCAGATGATAGAACAGTCATTGATCTCATTTGAGATGGTGATGAGTCTGCATAAAGACCAGAGGTTGGACAACTAGTCCTGTGGTGCAACCAGAACAATCTGGAGCTGAACAAGCCATGTTTCCCCAAAAATAAGACCAGGTCTTTTTTTTTTTTTGCCTCCAAAAGAGGCACCAGATCTTATTTTCAGGGTATGTCTTACTCACCTCCAGCTCTGACAGCCCCGCCCACCAGGCCTGCATTTTGCAGTCAAGCCTTTCCAGAAGGCCTATGCAGCCGAGAACCGAGCTATGGATTCAATCCATAGCTCGGTTCTCAGCTGCAGAGGTCTTGCAGAACCAAGCTATGGATTGAATCCATAGCTTGGTTCTTGGCTGCAGAGTCCTTCCGGAAAGGCCTGTGACTGAGAAATTTAGGCCTGGCTGCAGAAAACGCCTCAGAAGAGGCCTCACTGCAAGGTAAGTGGGTGCGGGACACGTGGGGCAGGTCCACAACCCTACCACCGCCCTAGCTTGATTTTTAGGTGTATGCCTTGCCCCAAAACTAGGGCTTATTTTTGGGATAGGGCTTATATTAGACCCACCCCCACAAAAACAAGCTAGGACTTATTTTCAAGGTAGGCCTTACTTTCTTTTCTACCACATCTTACTATATTCGACAGCACAGTAGAATTCTTCACATTTTTGGGCTCTATAATCTCCCAGGATTTGAAATGGACATCTAACATTAGAACTATCATTAAAAAAAAGCATAGCAAAGAATGCTTATCCTGTATCAACTCAGGAAGTTCAGACCTGCCCTAGGACCTGTTGACATATTTTTACATAGAAATTATTGTATCTGTCATTTGCATTTCTGTAACTGTCTGTTTTGGTGCAGCTGTCTGGTTTGGTACAGCAACCAAACAGGACAGGTGCAGACTTCAATGCAAAAAGAACAACTGCAACCAACCAACCTTCATAGAAGACCTTTATATCGCGCAGGTCAGAAGGGGGGCTAAGAAAATATCTACAGACCCCCTACATCCTGCACACAAACTGTTTCAACTCCTCCCCTTGGGACACCATTACAGGGTGTAAGGACCTGCCCCAGCTGTCTCTCAGGAAAGCAGAATTCCTGACTCCATTGAACTGAATCAAAAGAACTTTTACTGAGAGAAAATGGATGCAGTAAACTCAGGCGAAATCTGAGAGCCCCATGCAAAGCTCAAAGCAATTCTTCCATTTCCCCAAACGCATCCCCCCAACCAGTCAACTGGCAGCCAATGTGATGCCATAGGGTTGTTTTGAGAATGCTGAGGTGCTAGACAAATAAGAAGACACCCTCGGGACATGACGGCCCTGAAACCAGGCTGAAACTGGCTGGGAGAGAGCCTGCTCCATCTCCGACGACAATCCCCATCTTTAATTCCCAAGCAGTTACAGCAAAAGTGAAAGCATATGAAAGATGCCAGCAAACCTTCCTCCTCCCCCTTCCATTGAATGGCAGGACACGCTGGTGGACCTGACAGAGTTTTGCATATCAAAACAACCATGTCATGTCATCACTCTGCTGAACACTTAATTCACATAGTACCATCTATTGTCTATGTACATTTACCCATATTGTATGGCTGTAGCATTATTATTATCCTTATCTTCTTTACTACCCCCTCTTATTGTTATTATGATGATGATGATGATGTTGATTACTCTGTTGCTTTGCATGTACACCAAGAGCTTCTGTACTGGAGACAAATTCCTTGTTTGTCTGATCACACTTGGCCAAACAAAGTATTCTAACTGCAAATAAACCAAATCTGTCCTTTTTAATGCAACCAAAACACTAGAAAATTATAATTAAAACTTTTATAAAGGTGGAAAACAATTGTATGCAGTGAATATATTTCAAATTGGCAGTTCTAGTCTTCCTTAAAAATGCACGGCACAAAATACCTAAATATCCTATGTTAATTATTGTGCAGATAAAAGGGGTATTGGTCTTACCTGAACGCCTTTTCTCAGCATGACGTTGGAGAATCTACCAATGGGTTTTCCTCGTCTTCTGCCCGTAGACTAGTCGGCCAATTTTGCTCCGCCTCTCCTCTTGAGACCTCCCCTCCCCAGTCTCGACGAGGCGAAAGCTCTTGGCTACGTTTCCTTGTGTTGACTCCATCCTCTCCCCTCACAGGACCTGACTGGCCTCAAGGGTGGGAGTGGATTCTCCATCGTCATGCTGAGAAAAGGCGTTCAGGTAAGACCAATGCCCCTTCTCCAGCATGACGAGTGGAGAATCCACCAATGGGACATATCAAAGCCTCACTGTCCTTGTGGGTGGGAGGCCGACTGGGCCTGTGTCCCACTCTCTGATACTACACATTGGAACACTCTCCTGCCAAAGGAGGCCTCCGCAGATGCAAATCTATCTAATTTGTAGTGTCTTATAAAGGGAGAAGGCAATGCCCAGGTCGCCGCTCTACATATTTCTTCAATCGAAGCCTGGGTTGCCCATGCTGCTGAGGTGGCAGCGCTGCGCATGGAGTGTGCGGTGATTTGTCTGGGGGCCGTCAAGGACTGTCCCCTGTATGCCTCTGCTATGCACCACCTAATCCATCTGCCAATTGTGGATGCAGTGTCCCTTCGGCCTCTTGAGTGAGAGTGGAAGGAGACAAATAGTGCTTCCGATCTACGGAAGGGTGCCGTTCGCTTTATGTATTGTTTTAAAACTCTGCGAACGTCTAGGGTGTGCCATTTGCGCTCCAATTCATGGGAAGGTTCGGGGCAGAAGTTTGGTAGTACCACCTCCTGTGCTCTGTGGAATAGAGAATTGACCTTTGGAATGAAGGAGGGGTCCAAATGTAATACCACCCTGTCCGTGTGAAAAGTACAAAGATCCTCCCTCACTGACAGTGCTGCTAACTCTGAGATGCGCCTTGCTGAGGTAACAGCGACTAGAAAGGCGGCCTTAAAGGTCAGGTATTGTAGGTCGCAGGTCCGGACAGGTTCAAATGGAAGTAAGGTGATGGCCTGTAGGACCTTATGTAGATCCCAGGAGGGGTATCTATGGACCACGGGTGGACTACTGTTTGTTGCACCCTTGATGAAGGATCGTACCACTGGGTGTCTAGCTAGAGGTTCAGAGTTACCGTACGTAAGGATGGTAGATAGGGCGGCCACCTGTCTACGAATTGTGTTGGGTGCTAACCCCCTATCCAGACCCTCCACTAGGTAGTCTAAGATATCTGGGATAGAGATACTACAAGGGACTAGTTGTTGTCTGTTGCACCAGCTGCAATAATTTTTCCAGGTGGAATCATAGATCCTGTTAGTTGTAGGCCTTCTAGAGGCCTGGAGTGTCCTAATGACTCTTTGTGAAAAGTTGTCTCTCTCTAGGAGGCTCCGCTCAAGCGCCAGGTGGCCAATTGGAGCCACTGTGACTCTGGGTGTAGTAGGGACCCCTGGTTGAGGGAGATTTGGTTGTGTGGAATCCTCCACGGTGGGGATATAGATTTACGAGGTCAGCAAACCATGGGCGTCTTGGCCAGTGTGGTGCAATGAGTATCACCTCTGCTTGTTCCTGCAATATCTTCCTGATGGTTGCTTGTATCAGAGGGAGCGGTGGGAATGCATACAGCAGTCCTTTCAGCCAATGGCCTCGGAGTGCATCCACTCTCTCTGCTCCTGGTGTCGGAAAACGGGAGAAGAACCTCGGAAGCTGAGCGTTCTTTGGGCTGGCAAACAGGTCCAGCACTGGGCGGCCGAATCTCTCTGATGCCTCCCTGAAGAGAGCAGGGTGCAGGCTCCACTCTGAGTGGTCTATCGTCGCCCTGCTCAGGGAGTCTGCCTGATGATTTGCTTCTCCTGAAATATGCTCGGCCTTGATGGAGGCTAGGTTGCTCTCTGCCCAGATTCCGAGCACTTGTGCTTCGGTCATGAGAGCCAAGGATCGTGTGCCTCCCTGTCAGTTGACGTGTGCCTTGGCCGCCACGTTGTCTGAGTATCAGAACGTGTCGATGCACCACTGTGCTGCGAAAGTGGCGAAGGGCTAGGTGTATGGCTCTGAGTTCCAGCCAGTTTATGTTGTGTCTTAGATCTTTCTTTGACCATTGGCCCTGTGCTAGCAGTGATTGTAGGTGCGCTCCCCAACCGAATAGGCTGGCATCCGTTGTCAGGGTGATTCGGTTGACTTCCCTGAACAAAAGTCCCTTTCTTACCACTGGGGAAGACCACCACTGGAGCGACCTTAGGACCTTTGGTGGCACCCTTACCTTTCGGTTTGAGTAGCCTATGTCCTTTTTTTTGAAATGGGAGTAGGAACCACTGCAGATCCCTGGAGTGTAGTCGTGCCCAAGGCACAATTGCGAGGCATGACACCATCTTCCCTAGCAACTGCGAGAGTGTGGTCAGTGTCGTGGTTCGTTTCCTTCGGATGAGTCTGACCATGGGTTGAATGCTGCGTTGCCAGTCTTGAGAAAGATGGACCGTGCATTTTTGTGTGTCTATGACCGCTGCCAGATGAAGGATGCAGGTCGAAGGGACGGTCTGACTCTTTTGGAAATTTACTGAGAAGCCGTGCTCTTGAAGGGTTGTCAGAGTCAGTGTCAGGTCTGACTGTGCTGTCTGGACTGACGAGGATTGGATGAGAATGTAATCCAGGTAGAATTGGAGGCGCACCGGAATTGTTCTCAGGTACACGGCGAGTGCTGTCAGTACCTTTGTGAACACCCTGGGAGCTAAGGAAAGTCCAAAGGGCAAGGCCCTGTATTGGAAATGTTGTCCCATGTGGTAGAACCTGAGGAACCTCCGGTGCTCCGGAAGTATGGGAATGTGAAGGTAGGCCTCCGTCAGATCTATGGACGTCAGAAGGTCTCCCTTTCTGATGCTTGCTAATATTGATTGGAGGGATTGCATTTTGAACTTTCTGTATTCCAGGTGCCTGTTCAAACTTTTTAGGTCTAGTATTGCTCTCCACCCTCCCCCCGAACTCTTTGGGACTATAAATAAGATGGAATAGAAACCTTGTCCCCACTGATCTCTTTCTACCGGTTCTATGGCCTGAATGTCCAGGAGGTACTGGATGGCCTCCTTGATGAGGTTCCTTTTGGTCAGGTCCCTTGGAGATGGGCAAGGGATGAACCGGTTCGGGAGTGTTGAGAGGAATTCCAGTGATAGGCCAAATCTGATGGTATTTAGGACCCAAAGATCCATGGTGGTGGCTTGCCATTTGTGAGCAAAAAGGGCTAGCCGGCCACCAATGGGGGAGCCCCCCCGCCACATGGATCTGCGGTAGGGATGCCCCCCGGCTCCTCGAAAGGGCCGCTTTGCTTGGAACTGTTGTCGGAACCTGTCTCTGTTACTGCTTCTCTCATACTGCTGATCCGATCTGGGCTGATAGGGACGGGAAAAAGCCCCCTGTTCCGTGCCTGCATCAGATCAAAAAGACGGTCTGGGGGAATAGGAGGGAGCTCTCCTCTCCATTCTCTTTGTCAGGTGGGCCAGAATCTTGCGTTTGTCCTTGTTTTCTATTAGATAAGGGTCAAGCGCCTTGCCAAAGAGCTGGCCGCCCTTATAGGGTGCCGCCGCTAAACGCCACTTTGCCTTCACGTCCACTCTCCAATGTTTGAGCCACAGCAGTCTGCGTGCACCAGTGTTGTACGCTATTGCTCTGGCGGAAAAGTTGGTCGCTTCTAAGGAGGAATCTGACATGAGCTCCGCCACTAACCTTCTTAAATTCTGGTGTTTTCTCCTCCTCTGGGGGAATACTTGTCTGGAGTTGGCGCAGCCAGAGTAGTGATGTCTGGCAAAAAAGGATGTAGTGATGCCTGCCTTGATCGCCCACGCCGAGGCCTGGTGTGCCCTGCGGAAGATGAGGTCCATCTTCTTATCTTCTGATTTCAGGGCCTCCGGGGTGGAGAAAAAAGGGTTGCAATGAGTTCATCTACTGTCGGCACTTCTATTATCTCTGATAGCACCAGGTCTATGTTGAACATTTTCTTGTCTGCCCCCACCCATTGGGAGGAAAGAACCTGGTGCCCCCATGTTGTTCTGAACAGAATCAAAGAAGAGGAGGGCAGGGAACAAAATGTTGGGTATAAGTGGGCTGTGAGAACATCTCGTTGTTTGTGACCTTACTGGTTGAGGGACCGGTGGAAGGTCCTTTCTGCAGGATCGGAGGCCTCTCGATCTTTGCGGTGCTGCTGGCCTTGTGCAGCAGTGTCTTGAATAAGGACGGGTTAAAGAGGCCCACAAACGTAGGAGGATCTGGAGATATATCCTCTTCATCGGACAGCTTCTGATCCGTCAGCTCGTGGTCCTCCGCAGGAGCTCTCCTGCCTCTGGAGGACCTAGAGGAGGAAATAGAGTCTTGGTATACAGAGGCCTCCTCTTGGGAAAGGCGGGAGACGCCCCTTGAAGCCACAGACCCTATTCTGGAACAATGGTGCCTTGAGGAGGCCATGGCCTGCGCAAGATGACATTGCTCCATGATTGTCTGAGCGACGGGTGCCTGATTCTGAACCCAGATCTCCAGGCCCCTCACTTAGGGGAGATCCATTCCCCTGTTCCGTATCGGCCTCTGCTTCCAGAGGGTCCTGACTAGGCTTCCTTGGGCCAAATATTTCCTCCTCCCTGTAATTGGGTGGCTCTAATTCGTCCTCAGTGGAATTTTGCCTCCTTTCAGCTCGAGAAAATTGTTTCTCTAGAGCTTGGTGTCATCGCGTAGCCTCTCTATCCGCAGCTTTGGAAGGCCTTTTTGCAGAGATTGCCTTGACTTGATCTTGCCAGCCACTTCCTGTTTGGAGGATCTCTGTCTCTTACGAGCAGGAGGGCTGTTGCTGGAAGGTTCCTGCGCTGTTTGGGCTGTGTTTGTATCTGCCATTTATAAGACTGAAGGGGATTCTCAGTTCAAGGTAATTCAGGATTAATTGATAATTGATTTAACTATCAATTTCATTATTATTATTATTATTATTATTATTATTATTATTATTATTATTATTATTATTATTATTATTATTATTATTATTGGCGTGGCTAAGAAGAAGGAAGGAAGTCTGACTCCAATTCCCTGGCCTCAGGCCACGTGGAGGTAGCTATTCTGCCTGTGCAGCTCAGTAGGGCTCCCTGGAGGCTGCTGAACTCCGTTTGCGTTCACGTCTGAGAACAGAGTCAAATCAAGTAACTTTTGAAGACTAGCTCTCTACCAGACGGAGGAGCTTCAATTAAGCCACAGAGCTGCAACTCTCTGCGGACCAGCTGATTGTCGGGAGAGAGTCGCGGAGTTTAAAGGCTCTCCGCAGACCAGCTGATCCTCAGTGATTCGGCTAGTTTCGGAAGAAAAGCCTGCGAGTGTTCTGTTAGCCCTCCGCGGCTCACAGGTTGCCGTAGGAACCGCAGGAGGTTTAAATTTACCCGCGGATCAGCTGGCTAGTGCGAAGCTCTCCTCTTGTGGCTGGAAATCCCTGTGAAAGGGGTGAAATGCAAGGAGAAGGAGGAATGCTTCCCCCTTTTGCCCAGGGTCACACTTGGTGACCGGAAAAATGGCGTCCGCTCTTTGTCTGTCCGGCTACCGGGTGGACGCAAGCCAACCTTGTGGCTGTGCTGCGATCGGCCGATCAGGCAGCAGAAAGGGAAACGGAAAGCGAACAGACGTTCGTTTTCTAGCGATTCCCCTCCCCCTTTGAATTAGAATAACAAGAAATGTCAAGAGATACGACCTTATCTTCAGGAGTCAATGAAATTCAGTCTAATCGGGCTCAAGATTAGTCAAGACTGGGGAGGGGAGGTCTCAAGAGGAGAGGCGGAGCAAAATTGGCCGACTAGTCTACGGGCAGAAGATGAGGAAAACCCATTGGTGGATTCTCCACTCATGCTGGAGAACTTTGTTTTTACTGTAACTTGGATTTTATTTTGGTTGGTTATTGCTTCTTCTATAAAATATGCTCATATGGGCAAAAGCAAACACAAGAGAAGTAAGGTAGGTCAAGGTTGCAAACTGAGGCAAATCAAGCCACTAAAACTCCAGATACTCCCACATTAGTAGACACTCTGAGTTTCAATGCTGAACATGAAGATCTTCTATTAAATATCATAAATCTCTATCCAAACAAAACACAGCAAGGAAGACGAAGATGAAGGGCAAGACTGATGGCAAGGGCAATGGTAGCATGACAAGCAAAGAACAAAAAAACCCTGGAGAAGTCAGTCCCTGCTTACTCTGGAATTGAAAAACTGATTTTATATCATCCTCCAGGAAGGAACTATGCAAAGTCAAGTGTTCCAATGATAAGAAGTGAAGGCGCTCAAACGTCTCCAAATAAAAAAAGGCATGTGTTGCTGATTAGTGATTTACTACTCAGAGGAACAGAGTCATCAATTTGTATACTTGACAATATCTTAAAGCACGAGTGTCAAACTCGCCATGTCACTTGATGTGTCGCAACATATCACGACTTTTTTTGCATTGACGGAGCTGGGTGGGCGCAGCCTCCATATGATACAATTGGCCCACAGGCCAGCAGTTTGACACCCCTGTCTTAAGGGAAGTGAATTGTCTCCCAGGTGCAAAGATGTGACAGAGAGGCTTACTAAAATAATGCAGTCCACTAATTGCTATTCCTTTCTACATTTCCATGCCACAACAAATCATACAACTAAGAGCCTGAAATCAATTTCAAAGGACTATGAACAACTAGACAGAAAAGCAAAATAATTGGGTGCCCAGATTATGTTGTCATCTATACTCCGGATGAAAGGTCAACAACCAACCAATGAGGGAATGGAGCACTTTAGAAATAAACCACTGGCTCAAAGGATGGTGCCATCATAAGAACTTTGGATTTCTAGACCATGGACTACACTACCTATAGGAAGGGCTTCTAGCAAAAGACAGACTTCATCTCATGAAGACCAGCAAGAATTAGGGAAACAACTGACTCAGCACTTCCAAAGGGCTTTAAACTAAAACTGAAGAGGGAAGGAGACCAATTTATAGGTCTAAACCCAAAACACAAAAGGTCAAAGCCCAGACTCTTCTTCTAATGAAACACTCAATGCATCCGAGAATTATTTTGATGACAACCATCTGTGCACACATGTAAGGAATATGCCTATTAATTATGTTATCCTGTATCATTAACTTTTCAGATAAGGCTTTGGGAAAATATAGGATAAAAATATCTGGAAGTTCAGCATCATGAATGATAGAAAGTTCTTACTTTTAAAAACTGCATCAGGGCTGCGTTGCTTGGATCGTTAGGATCAAGTTTTGTATCAGTCACCCACTTGGCTAATTTCTTCATGTCAGTTAATCCAGATGCGCCAATTGATGCAATAGCATCCACTTTTTTTAAGGAACTGAAATTTTGACATAAGAGTGAAAACAATTGGTTAAAAGAAGCATTCCAAATGTTTTTGAAGAAAGAAAAAAAATGAAAGAATCTCTATGGTTGGTGTTCCTAGTTACCGTGTTTCCCCGAAAGTAAGGCCTACCCCCAAAATAAGCCCTAGCTTGAATTTTTTGGGGGGTGGGCCTAATATAAACCCTACCCCCAAAATAAGCCCTACTTTTGGGGCGAGGCACACACCTAAAAATCAAGCTAGGGTGGTGGTGGGGGTGTGGAGCTGCCACATGCGCCCTGCACCCACTTACCTTGCAGCCAGGTCTCTCCTTACCAGCCCACTTCTTCTGTGGCATCTTCTGCAGCCAGGCCTGCATTTCTCAGTTACAGACCTTTCCGGAAGGACTCTCAATCCATAGCTCGGTACTCAGCTGCATAGGCCTTCCGGAAAGGCCTGATTGCAAAATGCAGACCGGAATGCAGCTGCAGAATGAAGCTGCTCCTTCGGCCACAGAAGAAGTGGACCTGCTGGGTGGAGCCGGCGGGGCCGGAGGTTAGTAAGACATCCCCCGAAAATAAGAGCTGGTGCCTCTTTGTGAAGCAAAATAAATAAATAAATAAGACCTGGTCTTATTTTCGGGGAAACATGGTATGGATTGTCAATTTTGTATAAACTCATTAATTTGCCTTTTCAAATAAAATTTATAGTCAAACAGCTTTACAAAGACTTCCCATTATTTCACAAGACTCACTACTGTTGAAGATGTGTACTGTTTAACAAGCTCATACTAAGTTAGTAAAAAGAAAATAAATTTCCTGAAATATATTTATTCAATGAAATATCATTGTGCTTGAAATAGTATACAATGCCAGTGCAGAGTACTACAAGAGACAATAATGTTCACATGCAGACAAAATATGTTAAAATATATTTCATCTTCTGGCTAAAACAATGATCTCTAAGTATTACTCCAAAATTATGCAGTCAGACAGAATATTTTTTCTCTCTCTAGGAAAGAAAGGGCTTATGGAGGACTTGTTGAACTGAACTCTGTTGAATTTCATTACCTTGAAAGATTAGAATTCTTCTGCGAGACTGGAGGAACCAGTGGTATCCCATTTGCTCCAACTGCCCATGACACACTGCATGATACTTTACCAGAAGTCATTAAAATCATATTATTACTACCATCTGCTTCAAATGAAAATGAAACACCTGCAAGAAGAGATCAAAAAGACAGGTTCTGCTCAGATTTGATAAATCAACCATGGTTTGTTTTCTTTTGAACCAATACAAATATATCGTTTGCATGGTCTTTAATGCTCTTGTATTTTTCCTTAGTTGGAAGGAAGGAAGGAAGGAAGGAAGGAAGGGAACCAGTTTTTAGCAAGTTTTGGAGATCTATCAAAGATGGTTGTAAGGCCTGAACACCTCAAGTTGCCTAAGAGATTATGGTTAAGTCTATGGACATACTGTATAAGTATTTGTACCCAGCACTAAACCCACAATATGTCAATTATATTAGCTGGATTGCAATCCTCTGAACATCAACAAATAAGAAATGGAACAATCTCTGTACCACTGCCTACTCCTTCATGGTCCAGCGTCACACACTGGTCACTGCTGAATTCAATTTCTTCAATTGGAGCTCTTCCTGTTAGAACAGTCATCTCTGGGATGGGCACAAATACTTCCATTAACAAGTTAGCACTGCCGAGTCCAATTGTTTCATAAAGCTGTAATAAAGGGAAGAAATTATTCCAATCTCTAATCACTTTGAGTATTTGGGAGTTATATTTAATTTACACCTTGATTTCAAATATGTTCTCATAGCCATATTTCAAGGGACTGCAGAAGGTTGGTATAAGTTAGAATTGCTTGTCTCTCACTATGCATCATAATATCAGGACTACACTATAAATATATACTCTAGCTTGGGATATACTAGAATGGTAATTAAATGGGCTTCCTTTCCCTGACATGTGAAAGCAGAGAAGCAGGTGATTCTCATTTGAGAATCCAGCTCTTAAGGAGCAAAAAAGAATTTTGTTTGAAACAGATGGTGATACAAGCAGTGTAGAAGTGCAAAATAAATAAGAACAAAAATAAAAGCAAGAGAAATTGAGCATATAACCTATATTCTATATAAGAAAGTGAGGGTAGCTTTGTCCATGAACAGAATTTCATTATGAAAAAAACCTTATATCATTTAAATCCATGGACCAAAAATTACTAAGTTCCTCTGTGGAAACTAAATTTAAATGACTGAAATTAGGATTTCTTCAGAACTCTTGCCATAGATAAGTATTTATGTTCTACTGTTTCTCTATGTGTTTAACACAGTAACTTACCTGCAATTTTAAACTCTCTGGCCAATTGAATATTTGCACATTAAAAATTTGCCCAAAATGAATTCTAAAGTCGGAGTTCATCTGCCGAGAAACTGTTCTAGATACCTCTTTGGAATTAAAAAGAACTTTTAAGAAGAGAGATCTTTTCTTCACATCTTCACGTCTTGCAACTTCAGTTCTACAAACAGGTTAACAACAAGTAAATAAAACATGTACACTGCTTGAATGATAATCAAGAATAGCAGAGAAAGAATTAGAGAAGATAACAAAACAGAATGATTGTGGCAAAAGAAAGCAAAAGTAGTACCAATAGTAATAAGCATCTTGAGTGTAATCGCAAAACAACGGGAGCACCATTTGAACATCACAGACACCATTGACAAAATCAACATCAATCAATTGCAAAAGGCAGTTTTATTTGGAACAGCTTACATCCTGCAACAATTTAATACCATCAAACGTCAACATCTGGCTATCTGATGTCCTTGGAAAGGACTTGATAGGTGGACAAAAATGCCAACTCCTGTCTAAACAACTGACTGACTGAGTGACCAAACAAAGTAATTTATTCATTTTATATGTTGCCCAACTTCCAGCAAGTCTGGGCAGTTTTGTGTTTGAGATGTTTCATAAGGTTTTGATAACTAAAATATGTATTTAAAATAAGATAATCTTCACTCTATGCTGTTTGTACAATCCCTTTTTCACATCTCTAAGATGTCTCAATTATCTAAACAATTGAATAGAACATACAAACTTAAAATCTAAAATATATATGCTTAACTTGTTGGACTGAGCAGTGTATTTAGGAGTTTATAACTTGCTCCTTCTTATGCTCAAAATATGCAGTTGTGCGATCTATTTTTCCCCTCTGCACAAGGGCTAAATATTATCCAATATTGATCTTGATCCATCTTAGGCCCAGTACTCTTTAATATCTTCATAAATAACTTAAATGAGGGAATAGAGGGGGAACTCATCAAATTTACAGATAACACTAAACTGGCAGGAACAGCCAACATCCTGAGCCAAGCTCAGGATCCAAAAAGATCTTGACAAACTGGAACAACGGGCCCTATCTAACAAAATGAATTTTAATGTGTAGAAAAGCAAAGTTTTACATTTATGCAGGAAAAATCAAAGGTATAAGTACAGATTAGGTGAGACCTGGCTCAAAAACAATAACTGTGAGAGGGACCTTGGAGGTCTAGTGGAGGATCACTTGACTATGAGCCAGCAGTGTGCAGCAGCAGCCAAAAAGCCAATACAATCCTGGGTTGTATAAACAGAGACAAAGAATTAAGATCATGCGAAATATTATTACCACTTTATAAAACCCTAGTAAGACCACACCTGGAATACTGCAACCAATTTTGGTCATCATACTACAAAAAAGATGTTGAGACTTTGGAAAAAGTTCAAAGAGCAACTAAAATGATCAAAGGCCTGGAGACTAAAGTATATGAAGAACGGCTGTGGGACTTGGATTTGGCTAGTCTAAAGAAAAGAAGACATGATAGCAGTATTCCAGTATTTGAGAGGCTGCCACAAAGAAGAGGGTGTCAAATTATTCTCCAAAGCACCAGAGGGCAGGACAAGAAACAATGGTCGGAAACTGATCAAAGAGAGAAGCAACTTGGAATTAAGGAGGAAGTTCCTAACAGTGAGGACAATTAACCAGTGGAACAGCTTGCCCTCAGAAATTGTGGGTGCTCCATCACTGGAGGTTTTTAAGAAGAGACTGGGCAGTCACTTGTCTGAAATGGTATAGGTTCTCCTGTTTGAGCAGGGAGCTGGACTAGAAGACCGCCAAGTTCCCATTCTATTCTATTCTGTTCTGTTCTGTTCTGTTAAAAATGCAATAAAATGTATCTGATTTATTATGCAGAAAGCACAGATCCATACAATCAATAACAGCATCCATTGACTATAAATAAGGATCAGATAAACTATGGAAATAGAATAATTAACTTCATCTACAAATGCAGAGGACAAGAGACTTCTAGAGAGGAGGGAAAAAACTCTTCAGCTCCCAACATCCCACATGTATTTTGGAGGAAACCCCCCCCCCCCCATTATAAAAGTTCTAAAGCACAGGTTCTTACTCCAAAATAACATTATGCATCACTACCTTAGGTACACATTCTGCCATCTTGAAAAATAGAGGCTAGCTGCAGAACAGCTGCCAAAGACATGGCCAGAAAGGCCACAATATTGCTTCTTTGGAGGAGGAAAGACTGAGATTGCTTTTTTTGTTTTGTTTTCTTTTGCAAGGAGGAAATTTTCAGTTGAAAAATAGGAAAAATCACATCCTGCCTGCTGAATGCTGGGGATATTATCTTCAAATGCTTTTTGGCCCACAACTGTGGGACTGAAAACAGAATGACCCCTTGCTAAGTTTCTGGCATGAATGAACAGTCTTTACTTTCAAACATCTGGCTGCCATTCCAGGCATTCCAAAAATAAACATCTTAGGAACTGATTTAGAGAGTCAGCAACATTTTCAAATCTTAGCTTTCTGCTGACTTTTCAAAAAAGTGACCATTTCCAGTTTATATAAAATGAGAAGGAGCAAATATTTGAATGTTTTAATTATTATTATCAACATGTAAACAGAATCTTCATATATTAAAATACATTGGCAGATAAGCCAATGTTAAGAACATGCATCTCATTTAGAAATTGTTGTGTTTCTCCAACATGACTTAAAAGAGGCAGCTATAAGACCATAACTGAAAAAAAATCCATCTGAGTCTGGGAGCTTTGTAATTACAGGCCGATCTCCAATCTTCCATTTCTGAATAAAAATAAATAATTAAGAAAATGATGGCTCCATACCTCTTGCTGCAACTGAATGAAATTAATTATCTGGACTCTTTCAATCAAGCATGCTTTGGTTGCTTTGGTGAACTTTGGGGAAATTAGATGGAAGATGTGATCCTGCAGAATCTTTCTGGGATGGGTGGGCTTTAGGCCCTGCCCATCTCACTATCTAAGTGACTCTGGGCAGTTAGAAATGTCATAAAATAATATAAAAGAATGTGGTGCTGAGGAGATTGTGGTTTGACACTTAGGTAGCTGACTGCTGATTTCCTATTAGGCACAATTTAGGGTGCTGAATTGATCTGCAAAGCCTTAAAAGACCCTGGTGTATACTATGCCCAGGGATTTTGAGCAGCAGAAGCCCTCCTGTACTGAAAAAAATGTCAAGAAAAGAATTGTCGCGAAGCTCGGGACTGGTTTTAATTGTAACTAGATTCTAGTGATATTTTGATTTTATGTTAATATGGCTCACCTAGGACAAGCCTCATTCGGAGTGATGCTCCCCACCAAGCTTAACTCAGGGATTAGAACTGGTTCTCCAGGCTGCCTTCGGTTCTCAGCAGCTCTTCTGCGAACTTGCAGCTCCACTTGCTGTTGGTCAACTGGGAGAGGTGGAAGAGGCTTCAGAGGTTCCTCCATTTGCTCAGATCCTTCATCTTCTTCATCTTCCAAGTGTTGATTTGATTTCTTTTTTTGTTTCTTTCGATTTTTCTATATGAGTGAAAAGATGTATTTGATTTTGATGGGTCTTTTGTTGGACTGACCATTTTTATCTCTAATTATTTGATAAATTAATGTGATAAATAATTCATTTGGTGGCTGGGTGTTAATAATTTTTACTACAGTTATTCTATTATTACAAGTATATAATTACTTGTTTTTTAAATCTTGGAATTTAAGAATACATTCCAACGAACAAATTCTAGAAATTTATTCCTAGGAATAAATTCCTACTTTATCCTTAAAAATGGCTTACTGTTGATGGAGACTCTCAATCATGCAGGTCCCAAATGTTTTTTTCCAAACGGCAACTGGACTTCCTTGGTTTTTTCTTTGAAGATGTTTCACGTTTCATCCAAGAAGGGACCTGAAGAAGCTTCATGGATGAGAAGCAAAACGTTTTCAAAGAAAAAAACAAGCAAGTCCTGTTGCCTTTTGGAAAAGCACCTTTGGGTTAAAAGTGGCTTTGATGTAGAACATCAACTTTATTTTGTAATTAGATATATATTCTGCTTTTCTTTCAGGAGCTGAAGAAAAATATACACAGCACTCTTATTTTTCAGATGACTGCAATCCTCTTATAAAAGACTGGGCTGATAAAAAGACAGACTGAGCTTATGTAGTGAGGGGGGATTGAATCTAGTACTGAAACACACTGCCACTAACATTTGACAATCATGGTAAATAATAGCATAGAAAGCACCCTCCTAGTGTTGATTAGATTCATATGGAAAGGATTAAGTAGATTTGGCTCTTGTCTGTATTAACACTGTGACAGGCTGAAAGAACAGAGTGCAAAAATGATTCATTCTATGTCATAGCTAATCATCCAGGACACCATTGCCTACATTGGCCATCTCTAAACCAGTCTTTCTCAACTATGGCATCTTTAAGTTATGTGGACTTCAACTCCCAGAATTCTCCAGCTAGCAGGCTGTTGAAGTACGCATATTTTAAAGTTACCAGAGTTGAGAAATACTGTGCTAGACAACCAAGCTCATGCCCAATCTCTTTCTCACATTAGCCAACATAGTATGTGAACAAAAAACACTTCCCATCCACAATGACGCTGACTCAGACCTGTGCCTTCTTCCATGATTTCCATGCTCGAAATTCAATTTTATATTCATCCATTTTCTTTTCATACTCTTCACTATTTTCTTCTAGCAATTCATCTATTTCAGCCCGAATTTCTGCCTCATAGGCCTTTTCATCTAACTTCAGGTCAACTTCTTCCCTTCAAATAGTAATAAAAACAAAGCCATAAATAAAAACAGTGTTGGTATACTACATTCTTATTTTTTGCCATGCCATGTCAATCCTTTTTATTAGCTTATAATATAAAATACAAAAATACAAAAGCAAATAATAGGAAAAATAGGGGAGGGAAAAGGGAAAAGTGTAGAAAAAAAGGGAAAAGAAAGAAAAGGCATTGACTTCCAACTCCCTTGGGGGCAGTAAAATAAGAAGTAACATTGAACCTCAATTTTTTACTTTTACATAATAGTATAAATTAGCCATTTTTATAACAGATCTATCTAATCAATAAAACCCAAAATCAGTTTCACTTTTTTCCACCTCAAGCACAAAGTCCAGAAGCAGTTTCCAAGTAGAAACAAAAGTACTTGTGTTTTTTCTTTTATCAAATCTTTTATTTAGCCATCTCTGCTAACTCCATCAGCTTTTGCAACCATTCATCCTTTGTGGGGATTAAAGCGTCCTTCCATTTTTGTGCGTAAAGTAATCTTGCTGCCATCAACATATATAACATCAATTTTTTCCCCCCAAGTCTTTTCCCATTAAACCCAAAAGAAAAGTTTCTGGTTTTATCTTTATATTCACTTTAAGAATCTTCTGTATTAGAATATGAATCCTACTCCGATATTTCTTTGCTTTATGACATGTCCACCATAAATGATAAAAATTCCCTTGTTTACATTTACATTTCCAACATTCGTTTGAAATGCCTTTATATATTCTTGATAACTTATGTGGTATTAAATATCAATGATACTTCATCTTATAAAAATGTTCTTTTAAACTGTAATTTAAAGTAAAATTTAAATCTTTCGTCAACATATTCTCCCATTATTCAAGCTCTACATTATATCTAAAGTTCCTTGCCCACTGAATCATACAATGCTTTACATATTCACTTTCCAAATTCAATAATGTTTTACATCAATGATATGGTTCATCACTACCACACAATAGGATTTCCAATTTTTTTTAACAGAGTGAAACCCATAGCTCTTTTTTGTCTAATTTAATTCTTTCTTTCAGTTGTAAATATGTAAACCAATAGCAGGCATGTCCTGATTCTAGCTCTTCCTTAGACATGAGGATAGGATCACCAAAATTAAAAGTTATTATTTTACCATAAGTCCACCAGTCCGGCTTCGCCACCATTTCTTTTCTTTAAAAAACTCTCCTGGCTGACACCCAAAGAGGCATTCTCATAGGAAACCTTATATTTATTCCAAACTGTTAGAATAGCACGTCTAACAAAGTGATTGTTAAAATCAACATTTACTTTAACTTTGTCATACCATAAATAACCGTGCCATCCAAATCTTAATTCATGACCTTCTAAATCAAGTAGCCTCTTATTCTGGAGGTCCACTCACTCTTTAACCAGACCAATGTCATGGTTCCGAAAAGAAGCAGCTTTTCAAAGAACTTTGAGGCTTTATTTACCTTAAAGAATCCTTTTGTTGCTACATAGCTTCGGCACGTACATAATGAAGCCAAAAACGGAATCCTCCCACCCCCAATCACCCGTAACAAAGCATAACTCACTCCTTCATTTTACAGTCATCAATCACGTTCTCCAATTAGTTTGAAGTGTGAACTGTCCCTCCCGTAACTCCTCCGGTTACAGCTGGCCTTGGCAATGCTGTACTGAAATATTGTTATGATTAATTAGCATACTTTCCCACCCACTGTGCTAGCATTGTCTGCTTTAACTCTAGAAGTGAAATGCAGGCTAAATAAAACATGTTTGCTTCTTCATATATGGCAAGCAAGAACATCCGATGTTAGCAGTCTTGACATCCGCCCCCCCTTACAAAAAGGACATATCCTGGAATGTAACCAAAGCATAGGTTAAGGGTTATTTTTCAGTTTGCTGGGGTGTTTCACATGAAACCTTTTGACCAATCTGTCAGCTTTCACTTCACTGGATTTCACCCAGGTGGATTCAGATAACGGGTATCCCTTCCATTGTACTAGGTACTGCAATTTCCCTTTAAAAATTCTAGAGTCAAGAATACTTTTTACTTCATAGTGGGTCTGTCCCGCAACTATGAGGGGCCCAGGTGCCTTCTTTGGAGGAGGTCTTAAAGTGGAGCCCTGATAAGGTTTCAACAAGCTACAATGGAAAACTGGGTGAATTTTCCCTAAACGTCTAGGGAGTTTTAGTTCTACTGTGACCGTGTTGATGATCCTTACTATGGGGAAAGGCCCCAAGAATTGTGGTCCCAATTTCTTGCTGGGCAATTTGAGGCATAAATACTTAGTTGACAAGTAAACCTTTTCCCCAACTTGGAATGTTCTTTGGGGAGCCCATTTCCTATCAGCCTGCTTTTTATAGGTTTCAAAAGTCTTTTTTAAAGCAGTTTTTGTGTTTCTCCAAACTTCTTCCCACCCCCTCACCCACTGGTCAAGTGTCTGGGAAGCGGAGGGCACCTGAGGATATTCAGGTATTGGGCTGAACTCTTTTCCTGTGGCCACTCTGAAAGGCATGTAGCCGGTGCTGCTGTGCACAGAATTATTGTACACCACCTCCGCAAAAGGGAGGAGATCAGTTCAGTTCGTCTGTTGATAAGAAATGTAGCATCTAAGTATATTGCTCCACCATTTTGTTAGCGGATTCTGCAGCCCCATTGGTGGCAGGATGAAAAGCAAAGGATAACCCTTGAGATGATCCAATTAATTTAAGAAAACTCCTCCAAAACTTCGCTGTGAACTGCACCCCCCTGTCCGAAATTATTCGCTTAGGGGCGCCATGCAGCCGGTAGATATGCTTCAGGAACAATTTGGTCAGTCGTTGGGTAGATGGGAGTCCTTTGCAGGCGATGAAATGAGCCTGCTTCAAAAACAAGTCTATCACAGTCCAGATGACAGTATTTCCTCTACTTTCAGGTAGGTCTACTATAAAGTCCATAGCTATTTCTTCCCATGGTTGAGAAGGGTCTGCCACGGGTTGCAGTAATCCAGGGGTTTTCCCTGGAATTCTTTTCATTGTGGCACATACAATACAACTTTTTACATAGTTTTCCACATCCTTTTTCAGCCCCGGCCACCAAAATTGCCGGCGGGTGAGGTGTAGGGTTTTCAAATATCCAAAGTGTCCAGCCTGTTTTATATCATGGCTGTGTTTGAGAGCATTAAGACGGAGGGCTTCTGGCAAATATAGTTTCCCCCCTTTGTAAGCCAAGCCATCCCTGCACGTTAGGGAGGTGTGATTATCTTTGAACCATTGATCGGTGAGGAGCTCTCGTTTTATTTTCTTTACTCCAGGGTCATCAGGATTGGGGACCCTGCAAGGTGTAAGTTGAGCGGCAGTTTGTGGATTGGGGATAATAGCCTCATTAATCTCTTCCCGTTCGCTTTTGTATTGGGGTAGCCGGGATAGCGCATTAGCTAGGAAGTTTTTTCCTCCTGGTATGTACTTTAGAGTGAAGTTGAAGCGGTTAAAGTACTGTGCCCATCGCACTTGTTTTGGGGATAATTTACGGGGAGTTCTCAGTGCTTCTAGATTTTTGTGATCTGTCCATACCTCAAATGGCACCTTGCTCCCTTCTAGATAGTGTCTCCAGTTTAATAGCGCCCATCTAATCGTGAAGGCCTCTTTCTCCCAGATTGCCCATCTCCGCTCGCTCTCAGTAAATTTCTTAGAGCTGTAGGCGCAGGGTTGGAGGACCCCACTTTTATTCTTTTGCAGTAACACAGCTCCAACTGCCACATCGCTGGCGTCGGCTTGAATCACAAAGGGTTCCCCTGGGCAGGGGTGCTTTAGGACCGGTTCAGCAGCAAACAGTCTCTTTAAATTCTCAAAAGCTGTTTGATAGCCCATTGTCCATGCTAGTGGTTGGCCTGGCCGTGGCTTCCCTCCTCCTTTACCTGTTTTGAGTAGTTCTGTAAGGGGTAGGGCAATCTCGGCAAAAGAGGGGATGAATTGACGATAAAAGTTGGCAAAACCCAGAAAGCTCTGGAGTTGTTTGCGAGTCTTTGGGGGCTGCCATTCGATTATAGCTTTCACCTTGGCTGGATCCATTTCAATACCTTCGTTGGAAATTCTGTAGCCAAGATAGTCTAATCAGGTCTGGTGAAATTCACATTTTGACAATTTGGCATAAAGCTTGGCATTCATTAGTTTCATTAACACTTCTCTCACCAGCTTTATGTGATCAGTCATATTCGTGCTGTATATCAGGATATCATCAAGATACACTAAAACCCCTTTGTACAAGTGATCATGTAGAACCTCATTAATCAACTGCATAAATATGGCTGGGGCCCCCTGTAGTCCAAATGGCATGACTTTGAACTGATAGCTCCCCATAGGACAGTTGAAGGCAGTTTTCCACTCGTCTCCCTCCTTTATCCTCACCCAGTAATATGCCTCTCTAAGGTCTAATTTAGTGAAGACACTCCCCTTAGCCAGATGGGTTAATAAGTCCTTTAGGAGGGGGAGGGGGTATTTGTTTTCCACACTTACAGCGTTGAGACCCTTATAGTCTACACAGAGACGAAGAGACCCATCTTTTTTTTCTTTGAACAACACAGGGGCTCCTACGGTGGATTTGGCCCGTTCAATGAACCCCCCTCGCTAGGTTTTGTTCATGTATCGCTGCATCTCCTCCATTTCGAGGGGGGACATAGCATACATTCTCGGTCTTGGGAGTTTGGCTCCTGGCACCAGTTTGATGGAGCAGTCATTGGGTCTGTGAGGGGGTAGGGCATCACATTCATTTTCACTGAATGCCTCTGCCAGGTCCCAGTAGTCATTGGGAATGAGTGGTTCATCTGGTGGCGGTGAGGCAGCCATGTGCACTCGTTCATTGGATGGCCTAAGGTGCCCTGCAACATCTGTTGAATCAATGGGGGGATTAGGCCCTATAGGTAGTCTCACGGTCTCATTCCTTTCTCCCACTAGATAAACAGCTTCCATTTGTCTAACCAGACTAGTCCTAGGATCACATTCTCAGTCATTTTTGGAGCCACTACGAAGCGAATAAACTCCTAGTGCGCACCTATTTCTAGGCGTAAGGGCTCAGTTACTTGTGTGACAAGAGCCCTTCCCATGAGGGAGCCATCGGCTTGCTCAAACCTCATGGGTTCGGAGAGCAATTTTGCTCGTATGCCCAATTTCATGGCAAAGGGTAAGCTAATAATACATCGGGTGCATCCAGAATCAATTAGCACATTTAAGTTCATTTGTACCCCCGATTTAGGGATTATAAGTTTGGCGGCTAGTGAAAAAGGCGGGATTTGTCACTCACCATTGGGTCGTTCTCCCCTTCGTCATCGCTGTCGAGAGAGGGTAGAGCGGGGAAGGATCCAGCCTTAGTCTCGGCGTCCTCCTGTGTAGGGGATGCGACTTGGGCAGCCAGTTCTTGTTTGATCCAATTGGATTTTCCTCTGGGTGGCTGCTGATCAGATTTCTTCTTCGCTGCGGGTCTCAGTCTGCTCTGCTGTTGGGGGTAGGGAACTGGGCAGTTCGCTGCTCGATGTCCCTGTTGTCCACATCGGAAGCACGTGAGCGGTGGCCCTGCAGGTGGTTTGGGTCTTTTGGTAGACGTAGTTGTTGGGGGTCTCCAGGGGGGTGGTTGTCGTCTGGGTCGTTCTGGTTTTGGTTCAAATTCAGGAGAGGGAGGCTTCTTATAGCGAGAGAGCTTAATGTCTAGCTTCACCGCTGTCTGGTACCACTCCTGTAGCTGATCAGGTACTTCTCGATAGATGCAGGCCTGAGAGAGGTGATCGTCTAATCCCTCAATGAAGTGATGGATTAGGGACTGCTCAGGCCACCCCTCTATTCAACCTGCTGTCTTGCGGAACTCTCGCACATACTCCAGGGCAGGCCTGCCGGCTTGTTTTATTTTGTGGATCTGTTCTGCTGCTTTGAGGCCAATGGATGGATCCTCAAATCGTTCTCTCAGACCTAGGAGAAAAAGGTGGGGATCTTCCAGTTCTGGGGCTTGCTCACTATATAAATTATTCAGCCATTCAGATGCTTCTCCCTCTAGATTGGATGCAATAACATCGACCATGGCACCTGGGTCCGGATAGAGGTAGGCCCAGCGATTCAAGTGAGAACACACTTGGTTCAGAAAAAAAATCAGTTTCTCTGGGTCCCCATCGAAGGTTGCTCTGAAGGGTGGTGCAAATACAGGCTGTTGCAGCCCCCACTGGGGCTGTTGCTGCTGGCCCCACACTGGCTGCTGATCCAACGGCTGCTGAGCTCTCTGCTGTCAACGTGGTGCCCCCAGTTGCAGTTGGCCCCACCCTGGCTGTTGTTGCCATACCGGTAGTACTGGCCTCTCGAGTCGTTGGAGGTCTTCCACAGTTTGCCGTCTAGGCGGGGGTTGCTGCTGTCTTTTCTGCTGCTGGCCAGAGGGGGCTGGTGGTGCCCCCTGCTGCTGTAGGCCTCTCAATGGTGGCTGTGCAAGTGGGGGTTGTAGTGGTCTTCTCTGCTGTTGGACTCCAATGGCTGCTGGACGAGTGGGGGTTGTTACTGGGCCTCCCTCATCTGCGGGCCCACTGGCTGTCGCTCTCCTGGCTTTTGCACCACCCCAAGCTGCTGCAAGGCCTCTATTAGTTGATGTAAGCTCAGAGATGGCTGATCACTCATCTGTGGGGGTTGCCCAATTTCCCATTGCTGTAGGGGGCCCAGGCTGGGGTTTCCTCTCTCTGTGGGGCTGGAGGCCCTGGCAGGGGACCCCAGGGTCTGAAAGGCTGCTTGATCTGTGAGGGAGGGACTGGGGGCCTCTCTCAACGGGAGCTGCTCTTCGCTCCTCACTTCTAATTCTTCAAATCTTTCTGCCAAGTATTCTAATGACCCACTGCGAGCTGCAGGTGGGTATTTCCACTCACCCGAGACTTCAGTGACAGATGGCCGGGCAGCTCTCCACTGGTGTAGGGGATGTGATATGTAAGAATCCCTTTGTCGTGACTCATGTTCATCTGCTGGCAGGGCTGTATGGAAGCCTCCAGTGCCTCCGCTCGGCTTATCCCAGTCTGATGACCAAATCAGCTCTCCTGACAGTTTTGGCTTTGCTCCCAGCTGGGGAATCTGCAAGAATTTCTTCTCCACCGGTTGGCTAGCTGTCGTTCCCCTCCCTGGGGAAGCTGCTGCTGCTGTCGCTCCCCCCTCTGGGAAAGCTGCGGCTGGGGGGGGGTGCTGGCCTCAGGCATTTCTTCCTCTTCCATGGTGAGATCTTCCCCAAATCTTTGTCAAACTATCCCTGTTAGTTTAGAGATAGTGACTGGGGTAAGGGACGCCTAAATGGTTTTAAAAGTTTGTGGTTTTTGGCTTGATGTCATGGTTCCGAAAAGAAGCAGCTTTTCAAAGAGTCTTTATTTACCTTAAAGAATCCTTTTATTGCTACATAGCTTCGGCACATACATAATGAAGCCAAAAACGGAATCCTCCCACCCCCAATCACCCGTAACAAAGCATAACTCACTCCTTCATTTTACAGTCATCAATCACGTTCTCCAATTAGTTTGAAGTGTGAACTGTCCCTCCCCTAACTCCTCCGGTTACAGCTGGCCTTGGCAATGCTGTACTGAAACATTGTTATGATTAATTAGCATACTTTCCCACCCGCTGTGCTAGCATTGTCTGCTTTAACTCTAGAAGTGAAATGCAGGCTAAATAAAACATGTTTGCTTCTTCATATATGGCAAGCAAGAACATCCGATGTTAGCAGTCTTGAGTTCAGTCTTGTTAGCTGAACTCTTTTCCTGTGGCCACTCTGAAAGGCGTGTAGCCGGTGCTGCTGTGCACAGAATTATTGTACGCCACCTCCGCAAAAGGGAGGAGATCAGTCCAGTTCATTTGTTGGTAAGAAATGTAGCATCTAAGATATTGCTCCACCATTTTGTTAGCGGATTCTGCAGCCCCATTGGTGGCAGGATGAAAAGCAGAGGATAACCCTTGAGATGATCCAATTAATTTAAGGAAACTCCTCCAAATCTTCGCTGTGAACTGCACCCCCGTCCGAAATTATTCGCTTAGGGGCGCCATGCAGCCGGTAGATATGCTTCAGGAACAATTTGATCAGTCATTGGGCAGATGGGAGTCCTTTGCAGGCGATGAAATGAGCCTGCTTCAAAAACAAGTCTATCACAGTCCAGATGACAGTATTTCCTCTACTTTCAGGTAGGTCTACTATAAAGTCCATAGCTATTTCTTCCCATGGTTGAGAAGGGTCTGCCACGGGTTGCAGTAATCCAGGGGTTTTCCCTGGGATTCTTTTCATTGTGGCACATACAGTACAGCTTTTTACATAGTATTCCACCTCCTTTTTCAGCCCCGGCCACCAAAATTGCCGGCGGGTGAGGTGTAGGTTTTTCAAATATCCAAAGTGTCCAGCCTGTTTTATATCATGGCTGTGTTTGAGAGCATTAAGACGGAGGGCTTCTGGCAAATATAGTTTCCCCCCTTTGTAAGCCAAGCCATCCCTGCACGTTAGGGAGGTGTGATTATCTTTGAACCATTGATCGGTGAGGAGCTCTCGTTTTATTTTCTTTACTCCAGGGTCATCAGGATTGGGAACCCTGCGAGATGTAAGTTGAGCAGCAGTTTGTGGATTGGGGATAATAGCCTCATTAATCTCTTCTCGTTTGCTTTTGTATTGGGGTATCCGGGATAGCCCTAACAAGCATCGAAATACAGTTTCAAATCTGGTAAACCCCCTCTCTCCTTAACATCTTGCAGTAGTTTATATCTAATTCTTAGTTTTTCCCTTGCCATATAAACTTTGAAATATCCCTCTACCATTGTTTAAAGGGAGTATCAGTTGCAAGTATTGGTAACACCTGAAACAAAACAAGCATCTTTGGTAAGATGTTCATGTTAATTACAGAAATTCTACCCAATTATGATAAATGCAATTTATCCCATCTTAATAAGTCCTTTTTAATATCATTTCAGAGAGGCACATAGTTATTTTGAAACACTTTGTGTTTGTCAATAAAAGCCCCAAATATTTCACCTTTTTCTCAACCCTAAATCCAAATCTTTTAGTTAATATATCACAATCCTGTGAGGTCATATTCAGCATTGTTGTTTTCTGTTTATTTTAAAACCACTAAAACCCTAAACTCATTTAATTTCCTCATCAAATATTCTATATTATTTTGAGGGGTCTTGCAAAAATATAACCAAATCATCAGCAAATGCCCTCAATTTATAAACTTCCTTCTTGATACTTATACTGTACCTGTTATTTTCTCATTTTGCCTGATCTCTCTGTTCAAAACTTCCAACACCAAAATAAACAACGGAGACAAGGGACATCCTTGTCTCGTACCCTTTTGAATTTCACATGAATTAGTTAAACCACTGTTACTAATAATTTTTGCTTGCTGTGTCATATAAACAACTTTGACCCCTTGAATAAAATTCTCCAAAGTCCATTTCTTCTAGCACTTTAAGCATAAAAGTCCAATTTAGATTGTCAAAGGCTGACCTTGTATGTACTAGAACTGCCTGTTTCTCATTATGATATTGTAAATATTCAATAATATTCAAAACAGTCCTCATGTTATCCCTGTGTCAAAACTGTCTTTTTGGCATAAAGCCAGATTGGTCTTTGTGAATATATGCCTGTAAAAACCTCTTTAATCTGTCATCAAAACTACAGCAAAGAGTTTATAGTCCTTGTTTAATAATGAGATTGGTCTGTAATTCTTTATTTTCGTAGCATCTTGATCTTCCTTTGGTAGCAACACAATATTGGCTTCTTTCCACATCTGCGGTATCTTTCCCCCCTGTAATATATCATTCATTCTATCCTTTAGTGGCTGAAGAAGTTCATCTTTGAAGCATTTATAATATTGGCTTGTAAGGCCATCTGGACCTGGAGCTTTACCTGATTTCATTTTTTTAATAGCTTCTGATATTTCAAAGACAGTTACTGAGTCATTCAAAAGTTGTCTCTGAGTTTGTAAAAGTTTAGGCAACTGTTGTCTTAAAAGATATTCGTCTATTTTAGACATATCTATGTCCTGCTTTTTATACAAATTGGAATAAAAATTAGGAAAAGACTTTTTAATAAGCTCAGTCTATTATTACATTGTTGCCTTCACAAATTTTCTCCATTATTCTCTTTTCCCTTTCCTTTCTTAGTTTATATGCCAACCATCTTCATGGTTTATTTGCAAACACAAAGTGTCTTTGCTTTACATTATTCAGTTTTATTTCTATTTCTTGAACTGTTAATATAGACAATTGTTGCTGTAATAGCTTAATTTGATGTAAAATTTTAAAGTCCATAGGTGTCTTTTGTAATTCAATTTCTGTCTAATTTCATCTTTTCCTGGGATTTTTTCTTCTTTAGGTATACTATATTCTAACACATGTTGCATTTTTCACATGGTCAGTATTGGCTTTATTCAGAATATGTGTGTTGACTCTAAAAAGTAGTGGGTGCAGCAAGTGGGAGAAATAAATGCCAGAAAGGTTCTCTGTCTCAGTTGCTATTATGGCTTGTTGATTTTGCCCAATCTTCTTTCTTGAAAGAAGCACAAACATGAAATATCATTCCTTCAATCCTAAAAAATTTATGTTGCCCTTTTTTCCTCAAGAAATTCAATTATTTCCTGCTAATTCTTTATGAGGTGCAAAATTAAGAGGCACCCCTTTCATTGTCCCTTTGGACATTCCTTCTTGCAAATGCTTGAAGGGAAACAAAAGGATTACGGAAACAATCAATTTTTTGTTTGCAAATGTCAGCTGTCTTTGATTGACTGAGTGACTGATTATATCTCACAGTATACGAAGGGTTGTTCTGCATGTTGTCTAGGTTATCCTAGATAACTATGAAATATTGTGAGGTAAGCAGTCCAAAGGTCTGAACTTGAAATGTTCTGTCTTCAAACAACTATTTAACCACACCTTCCATACTAGCATTTTATCCTGAGTTTGGAGGGAAATCATGCATTTAATTCAAAGCTGTTTCAGATGTTCTGACATCCAACAATCAATTTGTTTTCTTTTAAATTGTGCCCTGTTGTCAAATAGAAACATATTTCTCAAGCAAAGTTCCATCACTTCAGTATCTCACTGAGGAGAGGAGAGGAGAGGAGTGATCAATCAAACACACCTTGCACAATTGAGAATAACTTTATATTTAGGGAAAGGAGCGCTCTCTGCCTAAACAAATAAGCAATTTGCTGCAATATTCTTTGAGAAGTCCTAATTTGTGGCTGCAATGTTGTTCCCATGTATCACGTTTTCCCCCAGAGAGGCTGAGAAATGCAAATATGTGCATGCCCATTATGAATATTCATATAACATAGAATAAGACTATAAATCTAAGCAAAATATTTTTTTGCTCCTTTGCAGGCAGATCTCCCTACATACAGTAGATTGTTCCACTGTTTAAATATCAGATATGCAAACAATTGCATATATTCAAACAACTATTTTACTGGGTTTCTTCAACTTCATAGCTGTTATAAACAGTGCTTCACATTTAGGGGGGGGGATTAATTGTATTACTTGCCTTTTTTTCTAAGGGTTCAAAATAATTTTCTTGGGGATTTCTAATTATACTCCCACAACAACTCTGTGAGTTTTACTAAGCTAGCTCTTTACTAGCCTCTGTTTTATGGCAGTTTATACAACTGCCTAAGGGGTACATAGTATGCTTAACTATTGCTTTTATTCAAATTCAGCCCCTTGACCAATTGACTTGGATGACAGAGGAAATTCCCAGTCCAACCTGGGCAGAGCTAGTTTTCCTGGAGGAAATTTTAACTTTTTGTTCTGGAAAAGCATCCAGTCATGTAGCTCTCTGTTTTTAAGCTTCAATGAGGCAGAACTATATCATCTCAATGAGATCCAAGCCTTAGATTTAAGTCAGAACTAATGAATGCAGAAAACCCCTAAATTTAATATACTAAACAATGTAATTCCTGCAAAAAGCATACTTTCTTATGAAGAGCTTCAGGGGTGTGTTAATAAACTTCTGAAAATCACGCAGGAATTTTATTTCTTTCCACACTTTGATCATGGCTTTCAGCAATGCTTGGTCTTTTTCTTGTTCATTATTGCGAAGTCTTCTTGTTTTCCTGCTCACAAATACAGACATTTCATTGCAGGGAATATATATATATATAGTAATCGACATCAAATAACAAGTTAGCAATATTGAAAAAATGACTATAATCAGTCAGCTATAATTGATTGAATCCCAAATCAATTAATAACCAGGTTGCCAACAGGATGCAAATTAGTTTTCTAGGAACATAATAAAATAAGTCCCCTTGGATAGTGGCAGAATGCAATACAGGTGCAGTCAAGATTTTCTCTCTATAGAAGCATGGTGCCATCTTACTCAAGCAGAAACTACCAGTGAAGCAGAGCTGACACTCCTATTTCCATTACAGCTTCTACCTTATTTCACCCATAGCTTCCCTGAAAACTGGCAAAATCTTTAGGACCAAGCAAGATATGGCCTGAGAGGTTCAATGCTTGTAGAAGGCAGAGGAATGGGCAGGAGGAATAATCTTGAAGAACAGAAGGAAGAGCCATAGCCAAAACCACATTCTGATAATAAAAAAATCTGAAACTAAGCCAGAACTACAATTGAGAAAACGTCTCAAGCAAAACCCTTCCTACTTTTGGAATAAGATGACTCACATTGGCAAGGTTGGCATGGATGGGTCAGTGCAGATGGGTAGGCGTGGCCAGGTGGACAGATGACTCAGCGCAAATGGCTTGACGTAGCCAAGTGGGTGCAACTAGGTTAGCTTGGACGGTTCGGTATCAAGTGCCAAGCCAGGCACCGTTTCGTTCAATCCCAGCACCACAACCTCAAAGTGAGAGAAATCCACAAAGCCTCCTGGAACCCACACTGGAGCTGTCAGGACCCAAAACCCCTCCTCCCTTTCCTTAGCCATATATTCTGCTTTTGGGGCCTGCCATTTTGTTGGGGGGAGGGGAAGTTTGCATGTGCTTGGGATAACCTTCGCTTTCTATATTCTCCTCCTCCCTCCATTCCCTTGAGATAGGAATGTGTCTCCCTTTATCAGGGAGATGGTTGCAGAAAAAAAAAACTGGAGAAGACCTTGAGATGTGCGCCAACTGTGCCAGTTACCCGCTCATCAGACCACCTGTGGATTGGCTGGATTTCAATTGGACATTATGACTTTGGTGGGAGGAGGAATATTGCTTGCTTAACTATACTGTTCTGGCGAGCTTTTCCCCAGATCTCGCCTTGACCCCTAATAAAAGTATCCTTTTGAGACAATGCCTGTTTCAAGAGTTCTGCTTTCTTGGGTGATTAGTTGAAGTGGGACCTCACAGGAGCCCTGCAGTGGTCAATCCGCCGTCCTCGAGAACAATTTTCCTATCACCCTCTTCCTCCTCCTAATCCTCCTCTTCCTCTGCTGGACTGGAGGCTTGGAAACATCCTGTCCCCACCTCTGTTCCTTTGATCTCAACTTTAGGATGTCCTCAGTGCCTCCTCATCCCTAGTGACACAGATTCACCTCCTCAAGGTTTCTCCTGCGTGCGTGTGTGTGTGTGTGTCTGTTTGCATATTTGCCAAGATATATTTTCACAATGGATTTCTATTCTCTGGGGTGATTTTTTACATGCCAGTGTGCCTGCTGAATCTCCAGATTGGTGCAAAAATATTCTCAACTTGTGCGGATCTCTCTTCTCCTTGGTGCGTGAGGAGGCCCTGGCCCACCCGACATGCTCACAAAAAAGAGGAGCTTTGGCAGGGCGGGGGGCAGCTTCCCACCTCACCCTCCCTGCTCACCGTGCAACTCACTTCCCCCTGCCCACCCCACTACTGCCTTTAGCAATGGCTGTTGGGCTGAGCCCAAATAGCTCCCAGATCCCCCCCCCAACCCCCAGCCAGATCTTCTGCTTATTTGGAAGTGACAGGGGGATGATGGAGAAAGCTCAGTTCTTCACTCCCACAACTATAGACAGCAAGATCTGGAGAAGGTAAGGTTTTGTCTCCCTGGGGAAAGATATAAAACATGATAGCTCTCAACATCCAGGTGGGCTGAAACCTCCCTTTTGTTAGGATTCAGGTAGAGCTGGTTCCTCCCCACCCAGATCTTCACAACCTCTAGTCTGGGAGGAGGAGGTGGAGGAGGAGGGGAGGAGAAAGAAGATGATGGGGAAGTTGTTCTTGGGGGCAGCGGATTGACCACTGTCAGGGTCCTGGGCGGGCTCCGGGAGGCTTCACGGATTTCTCTCCCTTTGAGGTTGCGGCACTGAAGTGGGACAAAATGGTTCCTGGCTCCGTGCTTGGTTCCTGGCAGTTCAAGTATGCAAGGAGCTGGTGGGGTGCTGAGTTGTCCACACATCCAGTTGGCTGAGGCTACTTGTTCCACATTGACTTGGCTGTGCCCAGACAGCCACGCCCACCTGGTGCACCCACCTGCCCATAGCCATCTAGCCATGCCGGCCTGACCACACCCACTCGTCTGCCCACCCAGCCATGCTCACCCATTCGTGCCTACCTGGTCACAATGATTTGTCCTACACCCTCCTAGTTCTCCCATAGAAGGGAAAAAAGGAGGAAGTATATTGACAATTGCAGGACAGTTGAAGATCTGACAGGCTATCCCACCTGATTTGTCCCCATAAAATTTCTTCCTGCCATTCTAGTTGCTCCCAAAAATGGCACAGAAGAAAAGGACATAAATAAAAGGTGTTTTATCATAGCAGATGGTTACACAAAGAGGAACGTAGGAGAGAGTCATAAACCTTCTGCAGGCTGGCCATTATGTAATTTCAATTAAACAAAAAGATCTGCCTTACAAAATAAATACTTGAAACATCTCATGGAAAAAAGAGGTTCTTACAAAATTCCAATGACAACAGTTCATTGCCTTTTATTAGAGCATGACTCAGTTTTTTTCCAACAACCCCTTTTTCAGCTGGACAATTTTTTTAAATTTACAGAATGAATAATAGAACAACTATTAATCTACTCACCTTATTTCAAGCTTATATTCAGTTATGCTTTGTTGGACTACTAAATTTGGAATTCCACTTTTGGCAGTATCCAAAATATTTTGTAAAGCATTTCTGAGAGCATGAAGCTAGAAAATAAGCTTATAAATATTAGTGTGATCTGTTTGTACCACCATATTAAGCAATTATACTTCTGTATTTTTCCTTATTACTAGCAACCTTGATAGACCTGCTTTTCTATGAAAATGCCAGAAACATTCTCCAAAATAAACATGGGAAGAACATGGAAAATATGATTTTTGACAGTTTCTTATTTTTTAATATTATTGTCTCGCCTTTTATTGTAAATTATATTCTTCCCAATTCTGAAGGCCAAGATTTATAATTCTAACCAATATTATCTATCAAATACCTAAAAGCAAAGAAGACAATGAATCAATCATTCATACAAAGCAAACTTGGTATTTAAATCTTTTCAGAATTCAACCTTAAATAACATCTACTATTCATTTGAGAGTTTACTTGAACTTATTTTAACAGCACTTCAAAGACTGAATATTCAACATATTTCATTTTAGAGCAGAGGTCCCCAATCTTTTGGGTACCAGGGACTGGTTCCATGGAGAAAGGTTTTTCCACGGACCGGAGAGTGTGTGGTTTTGTGTGCTGCCTGCATCTCACGGATGGGGCTTTGCTTGTTTGTGCAGCCCGGTTGCTAGCATGCTGCGGCCCGGTACTGGTCCACGGACTGGGGATTGGGGACCCCTGTTTTAGAGGACAGGATATGTATTATTATGTTTCAAGCCATGAAGTTGCAGGACCCGTCCAAAAAATTGGGCAGCCATTTGTCTGGTAGAATGGGACTATTAGGCTCTGACCCTTGGCAGCGCCCATTTCTCTCCTAGCTTCCTGCCGTAGCCGACCCACAGTGACCTTTCATCCTCTGCTTGTGCTCTTCTCCCACCAACGCCCCTCCCCCCAGTCCTTCACACACAGCCCTTCATCCTGGCCGATTCCCCAAGGCACATTTTTACTCTGGCGAGTTGCTGCATGGGACTATCTCGCCCTCCCAGCAGCTAATTAGGCAGTGTGCAGCTGCAGGTGGCAGTGATGCAAAGGCACTGCATGGGGGGGGGCAGCAGGCAGTTGGGGGGGTGTGGTGGGCAGCTGGGCAGCAGGTGATTGCAGAAGCATTGGAAAAAGCCTGGGGAGGTGCACTTTTAAAAAAGTTTTGCCACTTGATGGTTGTTTCTCTCCTTATTCAACCTGCTCCAAATTCTCAGTTTTCTCAACTGAAGGATGGTTGTCATGCAGGGACCACATTCATTGCTGTGGCAGGACAGGAAAAAGATCTTTCCATTTGGGAGAAAATCTTTGGGAAGAGGGGAGGATCATGAAACTGTTATTGACTGTTATTTCAAGATGTCTTAGACAGCAGAATCGTATACTCCTTCTTTCCTTCTCTTTCTTCTCTTCTTACTTCTATTTCTTTTCCTTCCTTCCTGTCTCTCCCTCCTCCCTCCTGCCTCTTTCTTCCTTCCTTTTTCCTTCCTTCTTTCTTCACTGTTTTCCTTCTTTCTCTTTCTTCCCTCCCTTTCTTTTCCTTTTTTACACTCTTTCCAAGAAAGAAAGAAAGAAAGAAAGAAAGAAAGAAAGAAAGAAAGAAAGAAAGAAAGAAAGAAAGAAAGAAAGAAAGAAAAAGAAAATTGACATAGCAAATATAGTTCTCAATTTAAACTGAAATCAAAATTTCCATTGCTAAGCCAGATGGCTATTCTGTGAGTCACACCTGACTTTATACCCTTTTTTGCCACAGCTGTTAGGTGAATCACTGCAATTGTTTAGTGACTTATGTGTTCCTTAAGCAAATCTGACTTCCCACATTGGCTTTGCTTGTCCAAAGCTGGCTGGGAAGGTCATGTAGACGGTGATCGCATAACCTGGGATGCTGCAACCATCACAAACACATGCCAGTTACCAAGTACTTGAATTTTGATCACATGACCATAGGGATGTGATGGTCATAAGTGCCAGGACTAGTCGTAAGTGTGAGAACTGGTTGTAAGTCACATTTTTCAGTGCCATTATAACAAGGAACAGTCCCCAACCAAATGCTTATAAGTCAAGGGCTATCTGTAAAAGATCTGAGCTGCAGCCTCTCATTTTCATGTCTGGATCACAAGCCTCAAGCAAACCCAGATTAAGAGAAGAGCCAGTCGGTCCTCTAAAATTTTCATTGCCAGCTTGAATGTCCTCAAGGGACCCAGCCAATTGTGCCAGACAGATTCCAGTTTAATCACAGGATCTTTTTCGAGGTCCCTTAAAAAGTGCTGCAAAGAACATCTTTTCCTTCCCGGTTCCTGAATAAACAGTTTTAACAATCAGAGGATTGGAACTGGTGCAGCTGCCTTTAAAACTCAGGAGATATTTGGCATGAAACTGAAAAGTCTTAATCCCTGAATTTGGGAAAGCAATACCAATTTTGCAAAGTGGCTTTCTGCATACACCCTAATACCAACCACAAGTCTAAAGGGAAAGGCCTTTAGTAAGGGGAGGGGGGTTGTCAAGTCTTTGTATTGCATGCAGAAACAAATGACATTCAGTAATCCTCGACTTCCGAACACAATTGAGCCCAAAATTTCTATTGCTAAGCAAGAAAATTGTTAAACAATTTTGCCTCATTTTACAACTTTTCTTGCCACAGTTGTTAAGTGAACCACTGCAGCTGTTAAGTTAATAACACAGTTCTTAAGTGAATCTGGCTTCCCCATTGACTTTGCTTGTCAGAAGGTCATAAAAGGGGATCACACAACCCAGGGACACTGCAACTGTCATAAATATATGCCATGCCTACAATTCTGAGATCACCTGGTCTATTTTACTTTATATTATTTAGAACATAGAACATTAGAGTTGAAAGGGACCTCAGAGGTCTTCTTGTCCAACCCCCTGCTTGAGCAGGAGACCCTATACCATTTCAAACAAATGGTTGTCCAGTGTTTTTTTGAAAGCCTCCGGTAATGGAGCATCCACAACTTCTGAAGGCAAGCTGTTCCATTGGTTGCTCTCACTGTTAGAAATTTCTTCTTAGTTCTAGGTTGCTTCTCTCCTTGGTTAATTTCCAATTACCGGTATTGTTTCTTATCTTGTCTTTTGGTGCTTTGGAAAATAAGTTGACCCCCTCGTCTTTGTAGGAGCCCCTCAAATATTGGAACAGTGCTATCATGTCACCCCTAGTCTGTCAGGATCTCCATCATTAGCCTGGCGCCTTGCAGAACTCCTACCCTCAAAGGGGAAGGGAAGGGGGAAGCATTTGGCGCAATCCAGACCTGTGTATCAAATGGTGGGAAATAGGGAGGGGGGAATGAGAAGGGGGAAGTGACAACGGAAGAAGCCCAGATCACCAAACCGGCTTGTACCAGGAGATTCAAGGCTGTTTGCCCCGAGAATGGAATGTTACCAGTTTCACACCTCAAAACATATTACTGGCATCACATTGGCTGGCTGGGGGACTGGTCATGGGGGGAGGGATTGGGAGTTGGAAGGAATAGCTTTGTATTTTGCATGGGAACACCAGATTCCACCTGACTTTGCTGCAACCAATTTCTTTCAAGTTCCTTTGCTTCAATTAAACAACTACTACTTTCCTGAGAGAGCAAACTGGGGAGTCTGACATAGTCCTTCTTTTCATTAGACTAGATGTATCCAATTCCTGTAACCGTTCTTCATATGTTTTAGCCTCCAGCTCCCTAATTATTTTTTTTGCTCTTCTCGGCATTCTTTCCAGAGTCTCAACATCTTTTTGATATTGTGGTGGCCAGAACTGGATGCAGTATTCCAAGGCTTTTATAGCAATACTAGAATTTCATGTGATCTTGATTCTATCCGTCTATTAATGCAGTCTAGAATTGCATTGGCTTTTTTGGCTACTGCTGCACACTGCTATTATTCTGAATTCTGTATTTGTTGCTTGATTATCTTTTCCAAGATCTTCCCAGGTATTGATGTGTTCAACTTTGAATGAGCATGGCTGTGGCCATTTTCCTTTCTCATTTTTAGTTGACACACTCAGCACGGAGGGAGGGGGTTGCAAGTGTTTTGCTAGTCAAAACAAACTTTCTCTTGGGCTTTCTCTGGTTAGAACCAAGGTAATTTTCTGCTCCCAGGATTGCGGGCTGGGCGTGCCATGAAAAGCCCGCCAACAAGCTGTATGGAGAAACGTAGTTGTTTTCATAGACTTGGGGGTGGGATTTTCTAACTTTGCATTGGGAAATTGTTATGTATATCTTCAGTCTTGGTTTTAATTTTGAAATACCGATACATTGTAATAATAAACATGTTCTTTGAGGAATTAGCAAGCCTCAGAGTTCTGCTTTATTTGTCTGTCGGAACCATGAGTCAGGCTAATTGATCTGTAATTTCCTGGATCTGTTTTTTTCTCCTTTTTTGAAAATGGGGACCACATCAGCTCTTCTCTAGTCCTCAGGTAGTTCCCCAGTGATCCAAGAACTTTGAAATATATGTTTCAATGAAATCACATTAGCCAGTTCCTTCAGAACTCTGGGGTGTAGCCCATCAGGACCCATTGATTTGAATCCGTCTAGAGCAGACCTTACTTTTGCATATTTTAATTTGCATTCCTAATCAGTCATTTATGGTTCTGTTTTTGGTAAGTTGAGCAGTGTTTTTGCATGTAGACAGATGCAAAGTATGAATTAAATAGTTCTACTTTCTCTCAACTGCCGGTTATTTCTTTGCCATCTTCTCCCATTAGTGGACTTTTTTCTTGTTTTTTATGTGTTGAAAGAAACATTTTTATTGTTTTTGACATTTGTTGTAAGACTTCATTCAAAGCCTTAGTTTCCCTAACTTAATCTTTGAGGTTTTCAGCTATTTGTTGGTATTCTGCTTTAGTTTGTGTCCCTCTTTCCACTTTTTGTACTTGTCCTCTTGTTCTCTCGGGTGGTCTTAGGGTTCTTGGTGCAACCATGATGTTTTTTTCTTGTTTTTCTTTTTTAGTGCTATTGAGTTGGACTGGGCATTTATAATCGTATTTTTCAGAGTTTCCCATTCTTCTTGTGTTGATTTGCCCTCTAAGATTTTCATCCATGGGATCCTTCCCAAGGTCTGAGTTTCTTAAAATCAGCTCTTTTTAACATAATCACTGATTTGATTATGTTCTGTTGCTTTTGTCTGTTTTATACTGAATTCTAATATGACATGACTCTCCCTTAAAGTTCCTGCAGTGTTCCAATATCTTAGGGGCTGCCACAAAGAAGAGGGAGTCAGGCTATTCTCCAAAGCGCCTGAAGGCAGGACAAGAAGCAACGGGTGGAAACTAACCAAAGAGAGAAGCAACCTAGAACTAAGGAGAAACTTCCTGACAGTTAGAACAATTAACCAGTGGAACAACCTGCCTCCAGAAGCGGTGAATGCACCAANTTGCAGTTTTCCAAGATCATTTTGTCTATTAGGAGTTGATCTTTTGTTCCTCTGCTATTGGGGCGGTTTCCTTTCTGCTCAGGTGGAAAGAGATTGTTTTCAACTAGATGCTGTTGTACTGCATCAGCTACCACACCAGTTAGTAATTTGAAAGTTGTTGGTAAGCAGGTAATTGGCCTGTAGTTGCCTGGTGTTGCCCTTTTTGCTGGATTTTTCATTATTAGGTAGGTTTTCCCAGTTGTTAGCCACTTTTCAATTTCTCCTCCTTGTAGTATATTGTTGAATTGCTTGGCAATGAGTGGGTGTATAACAGTTAGATGTTTCAACCAAAACCCATGCAGTTCATCTTCACCTGGTGCTGACCAATTTTTGATTTTCCTTGCTCTTTTTCCTACCATTTTTGTTGTTATTACTAGTTCTTTCATTTCAACTTCTGTTTTATTTGCATCCACCTCTTTTAACCAAGCCGCATCCTTGTTGTGTTTCTTTGGGTTATCCCATATCTGCTTCCAGAACTGCACTGTTTCTTCCTTGTCAGGTACTGACTGATTCATTGCAGTTTCTCCATTGATGGATTGGTAGAAACGTTTCTGATTGGATTGAAATTGGAGGTTCTGCCTATAGTTTGCAATTCGAGCTTCATATCTACTGATTTTCCTAGCTATAGCTGTTATTTGTTGCTTTATTATTTCCAGTGCTTCCTTGATCTTCCTTGTTTCTAAGTGGTATTTCTTGATTAGATATTCTTTGGTCTTCTTGTTCTTCAGCTTCTTTTCTTTCATCTGTTCTAGCTTGCTTGCATGTGATCTTAACTTGCTGGTCTTATTTTCTAGTCTAACCTTCCATTTTTCTGGTGCACTGTTTGTTTGTTTTTCTTCTTTGTTGATTTTGCATCCCAGGTATTCAGTTATAACTGCAGCTGTGCTGTACATTAGTTGGTTTGTTTCTTGCAGTGAACTGGTGTTTATACTTGATATTACAGTATTTGCATCTTTTAATGCTTGTGCTAACTGTTTCTTTGGAACAAGCTTCAATGCAGGCAGCCTTATTCTGTTGTTTTTGTGCTGTTCTAGATGTTCAGTTATTCTTTGTTTCAATTCTTTTATTTCTTTAGTTAGAGGGTTTTGTTCTTCCTGAGGAAGAGGTGCCTGGTTTCCAATTGAGAACAGTTGTATATCTCTGTTGGATTCCTTCACTGCCAACTCCCCCTGGTTTGCCTCTACATTCTGAATTACTTCTGGCAAGGCTTTGATTTCTTTGCCCTGGGTAAACCTTTGCAGTTCGTCCAATTCTATTTCTGTGAATACTTTATTTCGTATTATAAATCGGCGTTGATCTGCTAGTCTCTGTTCTGTTATTTCTGATTCTGGATGTTGTTCTTTCCAGAACTGGTGCATTCGTTTTAGATATCCTCTTCTTGTTGGACTTGATCTGTAGTAACAGATCATTATTTCTTTGTTTTCAATCACTGTGTATCTGCGACGGGTAAACACCTTTTCTTCCAGTAGTTCTGCAGCTGCTGGCCCTGGTTGCTCAGCCAACAGTCCTGAGTCCTGTAACCCATTTTTCACCAGATATCCAGGCATTTGTTGCAGAGTTGGTCTCCCAGTTGATGACAGAATAATTAAAGTCCTCCATTACTACTATGGTGTGTTTCCTACATATTGTCATGGTTTTGACAGATGAAACTCTTCAAAAGAACTTCGAGGCATTGTTTACCTTAAATAATCTTTTATTCGAGAAGCATAATATCAGCACTACATGGTTGAAGCCAAAAACTGAATTCCCCTCCCCTTGGCACAAAGTAGCAAACCACAATTCCCTCCTCCAACTAACAGTCATAAATCACATTCCCCAATTAGCTTGAAACGCGGGCTCTTTCCACAGCACTCCAGCCCGGCCAAATCGTTATTAACTCTGGGCTCAGTAACCTTGAATTCCCATGGCTTAGTTACTGTTGTTATGACTAACTGGACTTTCATCCACATCCCCCTCCCAGCATCAATCAGCTCTAAAAGCGAAAGAGAAAAATGAATGCATTTCCATCTGTTGTTAGCATTGACACATATGTTGGTTAGCTGATTAGCAAAAATTCTTCTGCTAGGTTGGGTGGTCTGTAGTATACACCTATGGTAATGTCATTCTTTTTTCCTTTTATGTTGACCCATATGCATGCTAGAAGGCTTTAATCCTTTGTTGTATGCATCTCTGTAAAGATGAAGTGATCTCCAACATATAATTGAACTCCACCTCCTCTTTTGTTAGATCTGTTTCTTTTAAATCCAAGTACTCTGTTTGGGAATATTAGATAAGGCCAGCCTACTGTTGTTTCTCACAGGCAAGACAGAGAAGGATTATTTCTGGATACCTTTGACTTACCATTCCAGGCTTTCCTAGTGGTGTTCCATTAAGGGGCTGCCTAGGTCTGACCCTCCTTAGCTAGCTGGGGGATAGCAGAGGTGCGGTGGGGGGGAGCAGGCAATGTGATGGGGGAATAACAAAATAACAGTCTGTTATTCTATTACAGCCCCCTGCAGAGGCAGCTTTGTGGAGATTTTAGCACATTTTTCACTGCCATCTTTTTCTAATCCCCACCCTTGAATTCAGTTCTCATGCCAATTCCACCCCACCCCCCCTCAGCCCAGTCCAGGTTCCCTTCTACTTGCGCCCTGTAAGAAATCTCTCAAAATGCAATCTTGTCTCCCCCTAAAGTGATTGAGATAAAATGGTTGTCTGCAAATACGGGCAGTCCTCGATTTACTGTACAACCACAATTGGGACTAAGATTTCCGTTGTTTGTGAGTTTTGTAAGATTAGTTGTTCAGTGAGTTTTTCCCACAGCAATGAATGTGCAGAGCCTAAAATCCTGGTCCCTGCATCATAGCCACCCTTCAATTCAGGAAACTGTGAATTTGGAGCGGGTTGGACAAGGAAACACCATGAAGAGGTGAAGAAAAATTAAAAGGGAATCATCCTCCCGGCTTTCTCAAGCACTTCCACAATAGCCCAACACCCAGCCATCTGTCATGTCCCCCAGCCGCCCACCTTCCCCCAGTGCTTTTACACTGCTGCTGCCCACAGCTGTCCGCTACCCAATGGCTGCCAAGAGGTGCGGCTATTCAGTGGGATAAAGGGCCATAGGGCCATTGGCGGGGGAGGAGTGCCAGAGGAAGGCCAGCAGAGGTTGAAAAGTCACTGTGGGTTGGCTACAGTGGAGGATCTGTGAAAGAAGTGGGTGTGGCCTAGGGTCAGTGCTTAATAGTCCTAGACCTTGTCTGGGATGGTATGAGTACTGAGCTGAGCAGACGGTCAGACTAGAATGATGACCCAAAAGTCCATTCCAATTCTAAGATTCTATTATTTGCTGTATTTAAAGAATCCTACTGTTTGACAATGTTTTAGAGACCTAACTTTCTTCAATGCTTTTTGACAAAGATACTATCACAAAATCAGAGAATGGCAATAAACTAATTAACAGCAGAAGTTGGGTTACGCATTATTTACCATAAATTTGAGAACTGTTTTGGTGATACTTATCAAATAATTATAATACAGATAGTCCTCGACATACAACAGTTTGTTTAGTGACCATTCAAAGTTACAATGGCAGTGAAAAAGTGATTTATGACTGCTTTTCACACTTATGACCATTGCAGTATCCTCATGGTCCCATGATCAGTAGTAGGATGTTTGGCAACTGATTCATATTCATGATGGTTGCAAAGTCTCAAAATTATGTGATCAACTTTTGCAACTTTCTGATAAGCAAAGTCAATGGGGAAGTCAGATTCACTTAACAACCAGGTCATTAACAACTGCAGTGATTCCCTTAACAACTGTGGCATGAAAAGTCATAAAATGGGGCAAAATTCAAAACAAATGTTTCACTTAACAACAGAAATTTTGAGCTCAATTGTAAGTTGAGTACTACCTGTACTGGATGGGAGTAGTTGGTTTTGTTCCATCTGAATTTGTTATATATTTTATAATTAATTGGCTTGGTGTGTTTTGATATGTAATATTTGATGTTAGCCAATTTTGGCACAATCTATTATAGAAAAGTGGCAGAGAAATACCATAAACTAAACAAATATTCAGTGTGTTGAGCTCAAACTGAAAGACTTTGGTTGATTAAATCTGTCCAAATAAACTACTCCTCAAAAAAAAAAAATCTGCCCAAATGTTTATAGGCAATCAAGCATTCAAAAGTAGATTCTCCTTCATTTAGAGTGTTTTGCATTTATCCTAAACCAGAATCTGTACATACATCCCATAATATCACAGCTGAGCTAATGAGTCAGTAAAGTTTGGCAAGCACAAGTAGTTAGCAGTATATAGTTTTTAACTAATAACAGAAGTAGATTTTCTGGTATTCAACGACAAATATTTTATTTATTTATTTATTTATTTTATTTGATTTATATCCCGCCCTTCTCCCAACGGGACTCAGGGCGGCTCACAACATATTAAAAAACATGAATACATTTACTACCCCACCGAAGTAAAACCAATTAAAACCAAATATTTAAAGTTGTGCTATTTAAAAATTACTGCTAAAATAAACCCAATTTAAAATCCTCCCTAGGCCAGGCCCGCTTGCTGAAAAAGCCATGTCTTGAGGGCGCGGCGGAAAGTAAGGAGATCCGGAATCGTCCGGATCTCGGGGGGTAGTTCGTTCCAGAGGGTGGGGGCACCCACAGAGAAGGCCCTCCCCCTGGGGGTCGCCAGCCGACATTGCTTAGCCGACGGCACCCTGAGGAGACTCACTCTGTGGGAGCGTACCGGTCTATGGGAGAGAATCTGTGGCAGAAGGCGGTCTCGGAGATAACCAGGTCCGATGCCATGGAGCGCTTTAAAGGTGGTAACTAACACCTTAAAGCGCACCCGGAAGGCCACTGGCAACCAGTGCAGCTCGCGCAGCAGCGGTGTTACATGGGAGCGACGAGTCCCTCCCAACACCGCCCGCGCGGCCGCATTCTGGACCAGTTGAAGCCTCTGGGTGCTCCTCAAAGGGAGCCCCATGTAGAGAGCGTTAC
>NW_015386958.1:160082-170074 GCF_001527695.2 Protobothrops mucrosquamatus
AATTTAAATAGTTTCTTGTTGGTAACCGCTGCATGCCACCTCTCGGGGTTCCACACCCCATCCTCGAGGTAGGCCCTAGAGATGTTACTGGGCCAGGCCTGCGCGAGGGGTGAGTCGCGCAAGGCCAGCAGGACCGTCTTAGGGTACATAAGTCCGGCAAAGGGAGTCCACGGAACAGAAGGGAGGATGTTATTTAGCAGTCCTAAATATATTTTAACATTTGCATATTTTTCTGCAAACACAGACTTCTGTACAAAAATGTCAATTTCTATTTTATTTACACATTTGCAAACTGAAAAAAATTGTAAAATTACCTTATCTGTAAGGAGTTTAGTAAGATTTCTCTGTTTCCTGGAGAGGTACTGATCAAACAATTGACCCAGTTTTGCTGCCAGAATATGTTCACGACTAAAGCAAGGATGATGCGTGAATATTAATCCTGAAATATCAATATCCAACTGAAAGCAACTTTGTGGGTCATCATTTCCAACAATGTACTGGTTTGTAAGTCTCATTTTTAGAGCCTAAAATAAAAATTTAAGCAACTATATTCACACAGAGGTATGATAGAATAAGACTTCAGATCAAACATAATCAACTAATTTGGGGGCTTTTCTTTTCAGTCCAAGGCTTGACCAAGTCTTTGGCTCATTTAACACATAACGAGATTAATTACAGCATACCAAAGACTAACAAATTAGGAATAAATATTACTTGATGCCGAAGGATAAGTTAAATAGAATGTGAAGTTGACATTCATCAAGAACTTCTGACCATGACCTCTGTTCAAAAAGGTAGTGGCTTCTCAAGGTGAAAATAAGGTCACAGACAAATGTCAAAGTAAGGCTACTTGCTCAATGTTTACTAGTTTCTAGGCCCTGTCCTAGTAGTCAATCTTGGTATTAAAGAATAGAATTCTTTATTGGCCAAGTGTGGTTTGACACACAAGGAATTTGTTTCTGATGCATAAGCTCTCAGTGTACATACAAGTAATAGTGATAATCATGATCATATACAACATGAAAATACATTCATCATAAATCATGAAATACAACACTTCATCATAAATCATAAGTGATAGTTATAGAGTACTAGCTAAGCAAACAACATAAATCATACTAGGGTACAAAAAAATAAACAATATAAATTGTAAGATGCAAGCAGCAAAGTTATAATCATAAGAAGATAAGGATAGGTAATAGGAAAGATGAGGAGTATCATACCCGTGTTTTCCCGAAAATAAGACCAGGACTTTTTTTTTTTTTTGCCTCCAAGAGGCACCAGGTCTTATTTTCGGAGTAGGCCTTACTTCACCTCTGGCAGCGACAGCCCCACCCAGCTGGTCCACTTCTTCTGGGGCCAAAGTTCTGCAGCTGCATTCGGGCCTGCATTTTGCAGTCAGGCCTTTTCCAGAAGGCCTAAGCAGCCGAGTACCAAGCTACAGATTTAATCCTACAGAATTCTGGGATGTAATCCACCAGATCCTGGTGATTTATATTCATCAAGATCAGACAGGTGTTCTCTGACCATTTTCTTGCTTATTTTAATTTGTGTGCCTATGTTTTTTATGATTATGTTTTTGGTAGTTTCAGCTGTGTATTATCTTTTTGCACGAAGACATATGCTAAGCATAAATTAAGCAGCTCTGCTTTCTCTCTGCTGCCTGTTACTTCCTTTACTCATTAGTGGACCGACTGTTGCCTTGACTTTTTCTTGTTTTTTATATGTTGAAACTTTTAAAATTATTTTTGACATTTGTTGCAAATCTTACTTGATTCTGAGAATTTGCTTTCCTTACTTCATCTTTGCAAGTTCGGGCTATTTGTTGGTATTATGCCTTAGTTATGGGTCCCTCTTTCCATTTTTTTTTCTACTTATCCTTTTCGTTTTTCAGTTTTTCAGAGATTTCCTTGTGTAACCATGCTGGTTTCTTCTTTGATTTCTTGTTTTTCTTTTTCAGTAGTATTGAGCTGAACTGGGCTTTTATAATCATATTTTTCAGAGTTTCCCAAGTTTCTTGAGTTGTATTCCTCTTTAAGATTTTCACCATAGAATCCTTCCCAAATTCTCTCTAAGTTTGTGGAAATCAGCTCTTTTAAAGTCTAAAATACTGGTTTGATTAGGTTCTATTGTTTGTGTTTGCATTACATTGAATTCCAATATGACATGGTCACTCTCCCCAAAAGTTCTGGCAACTTCAACCTCCTTTATCACTTCTTCTCTGTTAGTAAGAACTAGGTCCAGTATAGCTGTCCCTCTAGTTCCTTTCTCTAACTTTTGGATGACAAATTTTTTGGATAGGTCAGGAACCTATTCGATCTCCTACTTGATGCAGAGTTTGTCTCCCAGTCAATGTCTCCCAGAGTTTGTCTCCCACCAATGTCAATGTCTAGGTAGTTTTGCTAACCAGTTAACAAATCAATGTAGGAAATATGCCACAGTAGTAATGGGGGATATAAATTCCCCATTACTACTGTGGCATATTTCCTACATTGATTTGTTAACTGGTTAGCAAAAAGGCCATTTATCTCTTGTGCTTGGTTAGGTGGCCTGTAGTATACAACTGTCACATTCTTTTTTTCCTTTTATATGGACCCATATGCCATCTAGAAGGCTTTCATCCTTGGTTTTGTGCATTTCTGTAGATATGTAGAGATATCTTACATATATTGCAACATATATTTTGTTTGGTTTGTTTCTTTTGAACAGTTTGTATCCTTCCATCAGTACATTCCAGTTGTGAGTTTCATCCCACCAGGTTTCAGTAAAGGCAACTATATCATACTTGTCCTCGTGTGTTAAAACTTCAGGTTCACCCTGTTTGTTTCCCAATTGTTGAGCATTTGTTTATAGGCATTTGAGTCCTTTATGGCTGACCCTATATCTCCTACTTTATTTCTGAGATTTTTTCCTTCCCATCACTCCCTACCTCATTGTTTGTTTGTCTTGAGGTTTATGCTTGGGATTAGGTCCTAAAGATCCTAAGGATTGGTCACCTTCCCCCCTCAATTTTAGTTTAAAGCTCTTTGTCAACTCTACAAATGAGCATGGCTGCAGCCATTTCCCTTCTCATTCTAAGTTGCCACATAGAATGGGGGGGGGTTTCCCAGGTGCTTCGTTAGTCAAAATAATATTTTGCCCCATGGGAACCAAGATCATCTGCTGCTCCCAAGACTAGGGACTAGGCATTACATAAAAAGTCCACCAAATAATCATATTGGGGGACGTAGTTGCTTGCATAGTTTTATGGGTGGGACATTTAACTTTGTATTGGGAAATTGTTACTTGTGTATTCAGACTTGGTTTCACTCTTGACCATGCCAATACTTGGTAGCTGATAAACATGTTCTTTGAGAAATTTGCAAGCCTCAGAGTTCTGCTTTATCCGTCTCTGTCTGTCGGAACCATGACATTAAACCAAGTCTCATAAAGCTTCATTTTCTCGGGGGACTGAACCCCGATCGCCTACCCACTTACTTTTGGAAGAGTGGTAAAGACTTGGTGAAGATTTGAAATGGAGGAAAAGAATGAAACTGCTGCTAGCCGCAATGGAACTCCCATCTGTTGGCGTGCAGGCTGGCGTTCCAGCCACTAAGGACATGTCATTGGCAGGGGCTTGGCCGAAGGCCAGGTTAATCCAACCTGGGAAGCTGGTACTGCAGGAAGGAGCTACAATCCTGGCGGACCTCTATCAAACCGAGGCTACCCCTCAGCACAGGAACACTCTTGTAACCACCGGAAAGGAGCTCCTATTGCTGCCATCTCTGGGTTCTTCATCTGTGGATTGCAAGAAAGGAAAGAGGTCGATGGGACGGGACTCCGGAGAGTGGATGTTCCAGTCCATGATCTACAGCCCCTCACTCGAACAGCTGAAGGAGAAGCTCGGCAGGCTGGAGGTAAAGGATAAAGGATACCATTCCCATTGCCCAGGAGGTGGGTGCCTTGGGTGCGGAATGCTAAGAACTACCCAACTCTTTCCCCCCCCCCCAGAGTCCCAGCCCGACCACTGGAGCCTGTGCCGCTTCACCCATTCCTCAGACAGCTGTGATGTCAAGCTCTATATCCCAGCCAAGATCGCTGCCACGGTCTCAAGATGCCAGTTCAAGAGCCCAGCCAAGGGAAGTCAGGAGAGTGGTTTGGCCACATCCCCAGGACCAACAAGCAGTCCAGCAGCAGGTGCAGGTGGCTCCGCCAAGGTTTGAGCCGCCTCCCATCAAACCTATCTTTGATGGGGACCCCAAGAGGTTAACCTTCTTCCTAAATCAGATGTGGGCTCATTTAGATCGCTATACTTATGCCTACCTGGGTGGTGCTATGATGATGGATGCTGGGGCGGCAAATTTAGAGGGGGAAGCAGCTGGCTGACCAACCTTCACAATGAAGGGGCTCCTGAATTGCATGATGTTAATCTATTCATGGAGCAACTGAGGGGTTGTTTTGAAGATTAAGCCCAGGCCCTGCTGTCCGAGAAGGAGATCCACTGTCTGAAGCAAAGAGGCCACCCCACCAAGGAATACATTTGTGAATTCAGAAAAGTTGCTGGTCAGCTGGGGCAGTGGCTAGAATGGTCACTGATCAACTACTTCAAGCAGGGGCTAGACCGCGACTTACTTCCAGCCTGCATCATTCGGGATTTTCCTAACCTATTGTGTGAACGGTACAGCATGACATTGATGCTAGACATCAAGTTGGATCACCCCAGAAAGTCAAGCACAGACGAGCCCAAGCCACTGCGCGTCCAGGAGAAACACCTTTTGGCCAACATTCCCAAGCCACTGCGACCACCAGCTTCTCCCAAGCACCAGCCAGGATTCCTGTCAAGTGCTACCGATGCAGTCAGATGGGTCACCATGCTGTGGAATGCCCATCTCCTAAACCTCAACCCAGGAGCATGCAAGTTGCTACCACAAAGCTGCAAAAAGCTCCCGGAGGGGGAAGAGAAAAGACAAACTGGGCACGTCAGGACCCGATCACTGAGGCCTCACCTCCCACCAAGCTCGAGGCCAAAACCTGATCTGAGCCACAGCAGATGACGGCACCTTACGACAGTGACGAAGAAGGCAAGGAGGACCCCATGGTGAGTCAACCCATTCCTGCCTTTGCCATTCCCGCCAATAGTCCCCAAAACAGGGGGCCATATGAGCTTGAATGTCCTAATAGACTCAGGGTGCACTTGATGCTTAATTAACCTACCCACCATATCAAACTGGGCATTCGAGTCAAACTATTGCCCCATCGGTTTGAGCAAGCTGACAGGTCCCTCATCAGAGGTACCCCTGCCATGCACCTAATAGAACCTGTGCATTTGGAAATGGGTCGGCATTGGGAAATCATCCGTTTTGTGGTGCTTCTAAAGATGACTGAAGCAGTAATTTTGGGACTAGCGTGGCTTGATAAATGGTGTCCCAACATCTGGTGGGAGGAGGGAATGCAGAAGTTAAGACTGGGGACAGGACTCCTCCCACCTGCCGCTAACGATAACATAAAGGCACTTGCCATCAGCAAGATTCAAGGGGAGCCCCGTGAAACCCTAAAGACTGTAGCCAAAAAGCTGCCGAGGATTCAACTTGTCCCAACTGAGTACCGTGATTTGGCGGAAGCATTTAGTGAGAAGGAATGTGACATCCTCCCCCCCACTGGGCTATGGACTGTGCCATTGAAATTCTGCCCAGTGCCAAGCTCCCAAAATCAAAGATGTACTCTATGATGCCCAGAGAGATGAAAGAACTTACATTGATAAAAACTTAACTTGAGGTTTCATTCAGCCAGCCAAATCATGCATGGCTGCTCCCATGCTATTCAAGAAGAAAGATGGGTCACTTAGATTATGCGTTGATTTTAAAGAGTTAAACGCTGTCAGTAGAGAAAATATGTACCTCCTCCCCTGATGAAGGACATATTAGCCCATCTGGCTAAAGGAAAAATCATTACCAACCTGGATTTAAAAGAGGCTTATTAATGAATCCGGATTAAGGAAGGGGACGAGTGGAAAACTGCCTTCAATTGCTCTTTGGGAAGTTTCCAATTTAAAGTGATACATTTTATGCTGCAGGGCCCCCCGGCTATACTCATGCAATTAATAAATCAAGTGCTCCATGATAATTTGTACAAGGGGTTTTTAGTTTATCTTGATGACATCCTTCCATCCATGGAAGAGTACATCAAATTGGTCCGTGAGGTGCTAAAGAGACTGTTAAAAGCCAAACTATATGCAAAGATGTCAAAGTGTGAATTTCACCAGACACATCTTGATTATCTGGCATATCAGATTTCAAATGAGGGGATAGAGATGGACCCCGCCAAAGTAAAAGCGGTACTAGAATGGCAACCCCCATAAACCCGTAAGCAGCTTCAAAGCTTTCTGGGTTTTGCCAACTTTTAGCGTCAATTTATTCCCTCTTTTGCAAAGATAACCATGCCAATCACTGATTTACTCAAAACAGGAAAAGGGGGGAGAAAGCTCCAACCTTGTCAGCCATTGCAGTGGTCATTAGAATGTCAAGCTGCTTTTGAGAAACTAAAAGAGACTCTTTGCAGCTGAACTGGTTCTTAAGCACCCTGACCCTGAACAGCAATTCATCATTCAAGCCGATGCGACATGGTCCCGAGTGCTGTTCTCTTACAAAAAAAACACAGGGGGGAATTACAACCCTGCACTTATACTTCCCGAAAATTAACTGACATTGAGAGGAGGTGGGCTGTTTGGGAAAAAGAGGCTTTTGCAGTTTGGTGGGCATTGCTAACATGGTGTCATTTCTTCAAAGGGGGGGGGAATACCTTTTGAGGTGTGGACTGATCATAAGAATTTGGAGGCTCTGAAAACCCCATGCAAATTATCCCTGAAGTAAGTTCAGTGGGCTGTACTTTAACCATTTTAATTTCACCTTAAAATGTTTTCCAGGGGATAAGAATTTTTTGGCTGACGCCTTATCCAGAATGCCTCAGTTAAAGAGCCACCGAAAGGAAGTAATGAACTCCATTATTTCTCTGCCATAATCGGCTTCTCAAATAATAACCAAATCGCAAACACAGAGACCACCTGCCCGTCCTGACGATCGCTTACTGAAGGAACTAAAAGAGAAATTAGAGAGTGACATCTGGTTCAAAGAAAACAAATCTCTTTTAACCCTAAGGGCTCTAAATTATACCTCCCACATAGCCTCAGATTCCAAGCACTTCAGCGGAGTCATGATGCTAAGCAAGCGGGTCACTTTGGATTATTTGAAAACATTGCATCTGGTGCGAAGGCAATTCTGGTGGCCACGGATGAAAAAAGACATTGAGAGTTATGTTAAGAGTTGTGCCACCTGTGTTGCCATGAAGAGACATCCTGGAAAACCCCCAGGATTGCTGCAACAAGTTGCTGATCCTTCCCAGCCTTGGGAGAAAATAGCCATGGATTTTATAGTGGAGTTGCCTGAGAGCAAGGGAAACACTGTAATATGGACTGTGATTGATCTATTTTCCAAACAAGCACATTTCATCGCTTGCTCGGGACTTTCCTCTGCCCAGAAGCTGACCAAGCTGTTTTTGAAAAACATATATCGGCTCCATGGAGCCCCAAAGTGGATTATTTCTGACAGGGGGATCCAGTTTACTGCTAAACAGATTGGGTCAACTCAGGGCCTTTTGTCAGTTTTTCATCCGAGTACAAATGGAGAAGCTGAAAAAGCTAATGCAATGGTGGAACAGTACCTCAGATGTTATGTTAATTACCAGGACACTAATTGGGCTGACCTCCTATCTTTCGCAGAGGTAGCCTACAACAATACTGGTCTCACCCCATTTAAAATAGTAATGGGTCGAGATTTTGTGCCTATGCCTGAATACCCACAGGAGCCTCCTACTTCGCAGACTTTGGATCAATGTGTGACATCTTTCAAGGGGGTTTGGATGAATGTGAAGAAAGCATTGGCCAAAGCTACCAAGGTTTACAAGGAGCAAGCAGTTAAACGACGCTCCCCTCAAAAACCTTTTATGTTGGGCAATTAGTTTATCTTTCAACAAAATATTTAAGGTTAAAGTTACCCAGCAGAAAATTGGGGCCAAAGTTCCTTGGTCCTTTTCCCATCACCAAGATCATAAACCCTGTTACAGTGGAATTGAAACTTCCGCGATTGTTGGGAAAAGTTCATTGTATTTCACTGTAGTCTATTGAAATCTGTGTCTGAATCCTCTTTAAGTCCTATTCCAAAGAAGCACCGGGTCCAGTAGTGGTAGAGGGGGAGACACATTATGAAATAAAATGAATTCTTGATTCTAGGTTGTACAAGGGAAAGTTACAGTACCTCATTCAGTGGAAAGGCTATATCCCGTCAGAAGCTACATGGGTGAAATGTACCAATGTGAAAGTGCACAGATTAATAAAGTTTTACAATAAATATCCTCACAAGCCTCAAGGAAATACTTAACCTACTTTTTGCTTTTCCTACAGGAGATTCTTTCTTTTTGAGAAGGACCGACTGTCAAATCTACAAATGAGCGACCCTGGAAGTTTGCTTTTTATTTTGGACTCTACTCTAACTTGGATAATAAATTCTTCCCTATACTTGAGGTGGATTGAGGGAAAGTGAACTTAAAATGGCGATGGATTGATACTTTTCAGTAAAAAGTGAAAGTGATTTCTGGTCTGGAACTTTTGCTACTTTTAACCGGCGTATTATCTGCTTTGGATGAACTGCTTATAAGACTCTTTTATAATTGGAAATTTATTGATAAAATGGCTTCGAGAAAAATTGTGCCTTCAACTTCAAAACCGACTACATCTCCGATGTCCCAGACACCGCAATCAACTTCTAAAACTCCTCATCAGCCAGCCCCGCCATCTTCTTTATCCCCACAGCCTTCTAGTAGAGAACTGCAGGACTTGATGTCTGTAACTATTAAACAAATGACTGAGATGTTTCAAGCGATGGATGTTAAAATGCAAAATAGATTTGATCAATTATCACAACAACAACAACAGGATTTATCACAACAACAACAGGATTTATCACAACAGCAACAAGACCTATCACAGAAACACGAGGATTTTTGTTTGAACGTGGCAACTGCATTTAAAGGTTTGGCTGAATATGTAGATGCGGTGGCAGAAAGGGTTGAAGAGAATGAACAAAAAGCTGAAGCAAATGACCATAGACTTGAACTTGTAGAGGAGAGTCTGGAAAACGTTAAGGGTGATGTGTTGATTGCCCAATTTCGTGATATGGAGTTTGCAATTCGGATCCGTGGGTTGGCTGAGGACCCAAAGGAGAATTTAAGACAGGTAATCGCAGATGCACTTGGGGATGCGCTGTCTTGTGGTCAGGAAATTTATTTGGAATTAGAGCGTGTTTTTAGGGTGAATTCTTGGATTGCTCGCCCAAAAAATTTGCCAAGAGATATTGTGGTTTATTTCACAAGAAAATCGAGACGAAATGAGATAATGCAGCTCTTCTACCAACAAAGATTTAAGATTTTAAACCAAGATATTATTCTTTTAAAAGAAATTCCAGCGAAAATACTCAGAGCGCGCCGAGACTATGCTTTTCTGACACAGGAGCTTAAGAACAGACAAATAATCTTCAGATGGGACATACCGGTGGGCATTGTTGTAACATTTGCTGGTAAACGCTACAGACTTAATTCGATTAAGAAAGCTAAGGACTTTATGGCGTCTGTTTTACAATCAGAATGCCCACCTACATTCCAAAGGATTGACGTGGCTGAGCAAATGATTGTGGATTTCCCTTCTGCTTCCGTTCAGGATGTAGAGGGGAGTTTAAAAGCTGATGGGAAGGAACAAAGAGTCACACGCGCAGCCCATAGACGTAAGGAGAAGGAAAGACAGATGACAGCCCGCCCTACAGCTGATAGCCCTACAGCTGACTGTCCGCTACCTGCTATTTCTGAGCCAGTAGGTGGCGCTCGACCTAAGGTTTTTGTTAAGTCCTATGCATCAAGTATTGTCAGTGGATTGAAACCTGCCAATGTGTAAGCTTATATCCTGGAAT